>NC_141825.1:28497016-28544516 GCF_982586985.1 Callionymus lyra | reverse complement strand
GTCATTATCTTCAGAGTCCACTAGATGGTAGTGATGTGTTAATGAAGCTTCATGAAACAGTGTCATTATCTTCAGAGTCCACTAGATGGTAGTGATGTGTTAATGAAGCTTCATGAAACAGTGTCATTATCTTCAGAGTCCACTAGATGGTAGTGATGTGTTAATGAAGCTTCATGAAACAGTGTCATTATCTTCAGAGTCCACTAGATGGTAGTGATGTGTTGATGAAGCTTCATGAAACAGTGTCATTATCTTTAGGGTCCACTAGATGATAGTGATGTGTTGATGAAGCTTCATTAAAACAGTGTCATTATCTTCAGAGTCCACTAGATCGTAGTGATGTGTCGATGAAGCTTCATGAAACAGTGTCATCATCTTCAATGTCCACTAGATGGTAGTGATGTGTCGATGAAGCTTCATGAAACAGTGTCATTATCTTCAATGTCCACTAGATGGTAGTGATGTGTCGATGAAGCTTCATGAAACAGTGTCATTATCTTCAGAGTCCACTAGATGGTAGTGATGTGTTGATGAAGCTTCATGAAACAGTCTCATTATCTTCAGCGTCTACTAGATGGTAGTGATGTGTTGATGAAGCTTCATGAAACAGTGTCATTATCTTCAGAGTCCACTAGATGGTAGTGATGTGTTGATGAAGCTTCATGAAACAGTGTCTTTATCTTCAGAGTCCACTAGATGGTAGTGATGTGTTAATGAAGCTTCATGAAACAGTGTCATTATCTTCAGGGTCCACTAGATGGTAGTGATGTGTTGATGAAGCTTCATGAAACAGTGTCATTATCTTCAGAGTCCACTAGATGGTAGTGATGTGTTGATGAAGCTTCATGAAACAGTGTCATTATCTTCAGAGGTCAGTAGGTGGCGCCTCAGTTTAAGACGCTGTGAGGTTTAATACAACGGTTTATAACAATAGATAATAGACCAGAGAGCGACCTCTAGTGGAAATAATGTCACTGTTTCATGAAGCTTGGTCGACACATTACTTCCTTCATTGGCCATCATTGTTACTTGTTAAGTTGATACAATATGTTTCTAGTCAATTTAATAAAAATCATCTTAAAAATAAACGCAAATATTATTTTTCTTATTGTGAGTTTATCTTAAATAACGTGTTTCTTTCCACCATTAATTAACGACACACACAATGTCATGACTAACTCTCACAACTCGTAGTAAATTAAAGAAGAACAATCCAGATTTGAACGAATCATTTCAGTTTTGGTGTCAATTTCCTGATGAAATTTTTGGTCTAAAATGACAATATTTCGCATGTATTGAAAAATATGGTCAGCATAAGGATTCTCAGTTCTTGTGTCACACATACATTCATTGATCCCCAAAGAAATTCTGACAGAACATAATTCAAAAATTGTCAGATTACTACCGTTTTGGGCTGCAGTACTGGCACAGTTTCATGAAGTACTCGTATCATATTAAACGTATACGATACAAATACAGATTCACAAGAAAAGGAAAGAGAGAGTTTTGTTATTTAAGAAAAAAAATCACATCATGGACACAATAAACCAGCAGTTTTCAAACCTTCAGTGAATATTGAACTAGTGGATAAAAACCAAAGACACTTGAGGTTGTTATTCATAAGAAAACATGTTTTCCTCTCAAATAAACTCGGCTCCATCATTGATGTGACATTTAAAAACACAAATGTCGTTCACGGCTCACAGTTAATGAAGAAGTTTGTGTTGATCTGTTCACATCCGTTTATCCAGCAGTTCTTCTCTGAATGTTTGGCAAGAATTAAATCCGCCGTCAAGGTCACGACCTTTTCAAACTCACTGAAGGATGGAAGAAAAGAAAAGAGTAGATTTATCTGCTGCACTGGTTCTGATGGACGCGTTGAAATTATTTTCATCTTCAGTCGTTTCTTTCTCTGTCGTCGTCTTCGGAGTCGAGAGAAACTTCTAAACCCGTGTGACTGTCAGCGTCGGTTTAAATACTTTAAGAAACAGTGATTGTTGAAGGAAATCAAAGTTAAATAAAGTTTCTAAACAAACAATGTTAAATAAAAAGACGACTCATCGATGGATTATATCTGTTCAGGTTTAAAGTGATTGTAGAGTTTTAACTTCTTTTGTTGAGAAACATGTTCTTAAAATCACTGTTTCGTTCTCTAGAAAGTAGAAAAACTGATCTGATCGAATCTAACTCTCCTGGTGTTTGGTTTCACTCACACATCTCAGTATCAGTACAGATACTTGTTGAACTCATTAAAGCTACAATATGTAACATTTCTCTTGTCATGAGTCATTTACAGCAGTGAGTCATAGTTTGATTTTGGAATAAAGATTCAACCTTCGTTCTCGTGATGTGTTGATGAAGGACTCTGAAAGCAATGACACTGTTTCATGAAGCTTCATCAACACATCACTACCATCTAGTGGACTCTGAAGAAAATGACACTGTTTCATGAAGCTTCATCAACACATCACTACCATCTAGTGGACTCTGAAGATAATGACACTGTTTCATGAAGCTTCATCAACACATCACTACCATCTAGTGGACTCTGAAGATAATGACACTGTTTCATGAAGCTTCATCAACACATCACTACCATCTAGTGGACTCTGAAGATAATGACACTGTTTCATGAAGCTTCATCAACACATCACTACCATCTAATGGACTCTGAAGATAATGACACTGTTTCATGAAGCTTCATCAACACATTACTACCATCTAGTGGACTCTGAAGATAATGACACTGTTTCATGAAGCTTCATCGACACATCACTACAATCTAGTGGACTCTGAAGATAATGACACTGTTTCATGAAGCTTCATCAACACATCACTACCATCTAGTGGACTCTGAAGATAATGACACTGTTTCATGAAGCTTCATCGACACATCACTACCGTCTAGTGGACTCTGAAGATAATGACACTGTTTCATGAAGCTTTATCAACACATCACTACCATCTAGTGGACTCTAAAGATAATGACACTGTTTCATGAAGCTTCATCAACACATCACTACCATCTAGTGGACTCTGAAGATAATGACACTGTTTCATGAAGCTTCATCAACACATCACTACCATCCAGTGGACTCTGAAGATAATGACACTGTTTTTTGAAGCTTCATCAACACATTACTACCATCTAGTGGACTCTGAAGATAATGACACTGTTTCATGAAGCTTCATCGACACATCACTACCATCTAGTGGACTCTGAAGATAATGACACTGTTTCATGAAGCTTCATCGACACATCACTACCATCTAGTGGACTCTGAAGATAATGACACTGTTTCATGAAGCTTCATCGACACATCACTACCATCTAGTGGACTCTAAAGATAATGACACTGTGTAAACCTCTTTTTTGCTACACAATTTTATTTTGCCGTTTAACTTCCTATCATGTTGTGAATTCTTATCTGATATATTCATGATGTTTCTAAAGAGATTAAAGCAGCTTCTTTAAACCATCTCTGTTTTGGTGTTTGTTTCCGTGGTGACGTCAAAGCTTCCTTCGTTGCTCATCAGTCCACGCAGTCCACGAACCATCTGGCAACACGGCATCAGTTCGGCAGCAGCTCGCGTCGCTCTTTCGTCATGGATCCTGGGAGGAGACGCCGTGGGAGTTTGACGTGATCCGTCCACGCAGTTATCTCTCGTAACTCCACGTATGGAGGCTATTTCTGTGAGAGTGGTTGAGTCTTGTGTAGTGTGTTGCTGTACGTGCTGCTTAATGTTGCTTCACCAAGAGTTGTGCGTCACAACTGGGCAGCTTTGAATTCTGACACAAGTATTTGCAATTAAGAATATCCTCATACCTCGTATACTTATATATAATAAATCAAATTTAGCAGATTAACTAGTCCAAAGATGATCCATGAACATATTTGGTTTACAACATGTGACTTAGTTTTTCTTCTAGTGTTTATATAGCGATGTGTTGACGAAGTATCTTTATTTGAAAGTCAATGTTTGCTCCTCGTTACCTTGAACTATTTCATTAAAACCTTCAGGTGCAGGTTCACTTTTACCAGAGCATATTTTATTATTTGTATTATTTGTATTATTTGTATTATTTTTTATTATTTGTATTATTTGTATTATTTGTATTATTTGTATTATTTGTATTATTTGTATTATTTGTATTAATTGTATTATTTGTATTATTTGTATTATTTGTATTAATTGTATTATTTGTATTATTTGTATTATTTGTATTAATTGTATTATTTGTATTATTTGTATTATTTGTATTATTTTTATTATTTGTATTATTTGTATTATTAAGAACGATATCTCTGGCCCTCTCTTTTGGTTTTGGGCATTTAGGTCACCTTGACCCTAAGAAAACACAAGGGTTAAGGATCTTTAAGGAGGAAACTGGACTAAGAACTACAACTCGATGAACAGGTACCAGAGATTGTAATTCATTGAAAACCACAACAATTTTTACTTGTACAAGGAGAAGTAAAAATTAAAGAACCTTGACACAAAATGTAAGAAATGTTTCGGTTGCATCTTCATACTCAAGAAACTAGAAGAAACACATGGAAACTAATCCTCCAGTGTAGCTACAATATCGTCCCCCCTATAATATCGTCGCCCCTATAATATCGTCGCCCCTACAATATCGTCCCCCCTACAATATCGTCCCCCACTACAATATCGTCCCCCCTATAATATCGTCCCCCACTACAATATCGTCCCCCCTACAATATCGTCCCCCACTACAATATCGTCCCCCCTATAATATCGTCCCCCCCTACAATATCGTCCCCCACTACAATATCGTCCCCCCTATAATATCGTCCCCCCCTACAATATCGTCCCCCACTACAATATCGTCCCCCACTACAATATCGTCCCCCCTACAATATCGTCCCCCCCTACAATATCGTCCCCCCTACAATATCGTCCCCCCCTACAATATCGTCCCCCCTACAATATCGTCCCCCCCTACAATATCGTCCCCCCTACAATATCGTCCCCCCCTACAATATCGTCCCCCACTACAATATCGTCCCCCCTACAATATCGTCCCCCCTACAATATCGTCCCCCACTACAATATCGTCCCCCCTACAATATCGTCCCCCCTATAATATCGTCGCCCCTATAATATCGTCGCCCCTACAATATCGTCCCCCCTACAATATCGTCCCCCACTGCAATATCGTCCCCCCTACAATATCGTCCCCCCTACAATATTGTCCCCCCTATAATATCGTCGCCCCTATAATATCGTCCCCCCTACAATATCGTCCCCCCTACAATATCGTCGCCCCTATAATATCGTCCCCCCTACAATATCGTCCCCCTACAATATTGTCCCCCCTATAATATCGTCGCCCCTATAATATCGTCCCCCCTACAATATCGTCCCCCCTATAATATCGTCCCCCCTACAATATCGTCCCCCCTACAATATCGTCCCCCCTATAATATCGTCCCCCACTACAATATCGTCCCCCCTACAATATCGTCCCCCACTACAATATCGTCCCCCCTATAATATCGTCCCCCCCTACAATATCGTCCCCCACTACAATATCGTCCCCCCTATAATATCGTCCCCCCCTACAATATCGTCCCCCACTACAATATCGTCCCCCACTACAATATCGTCCCCCCTACAATATCGTCCCCCCCTACAATATCGTCCCCCCTACAATATCGTCCCCCCCTACAATATCGTCCCCCCTACAATATCGTCCCCCCCTACAATATCGTCCCCCCTACAATATCGTCCCCCCCTACAATATCGTCCCCCACTACAATATCGTCCCCCCTACAATATCGTCCCCCCTACAATATCGTCCCCCACTACAATATCGTCCCCCCTACAATATCGTCCCCCCTATAATATCGTCGCCCCTATAATATCGTCGCCCCTACAATATCGTCCCCCCTACAATATCGTCCCCCACTGCAATATCGTCCCCCCTACAATATCGTCCCCCCTACAATATTGTCCCCCCTATAATATCGTCGCCCCTATAATATCGTCCCCCCTACAATATCGTCCCCCCTACAATATCGTCGCCCCTATAATATCGTCCCCCCTACAATATCGTCCCCCTACAATATTGTCCCCCCTATAATATCGTCGCCCCTATAATATCGTCCCCCCTACAATATCGTCCCCCCTATAATATCGTCCCCCCTACAATATCGTCCCCCCTACAATATCGTCCCCCCTATAATATCGTCCCCCCTACAATATCGTCCCCCACTTCCTACGTGATGACATCACTCGCTGCATATGCGAACGTCTCTTTAAAATATTTTTTATGTGTTAAATAAACGTCAACAGAACGTTTACATGATACTTTTTACCTCATAAAACATTTATATTGACAAGAAGACGATCTTCAACATAATCACTTTCTTTCACTTCCTGGTCTGACGATCATGTGACTTTGACACCAACAGGAAGTGTCTGCGCTACATGTGACGAAGCTGCTGATTGGCTGAAGCTGTTTTACTAATAATAACACACGACTGTACAATGAAATACAAACAATCGAGTTCCGAAAAAAAAAAAAAAAGATGAAAGATTACGTTCAATCTTTCTACCATCACTGACCCTCACCTGCACAATTCCTTTTCGACTGAATCCACATCTCAATCCCACCAAACAACGCCATTTGTCGACGCGGAGGTGATTCATCATCGTCCACGGCTGGAGCGTCTCCCCGGTGAGATGACCACCAACGTTCTCCGACAACATTCCCGGTTCTCCTGGATCCCTGCATGCAAAGGTCACACTGGGATGAAGGGAAGCGAGAAGCGCCCGAGGCTTCCAGATGATGCTGCCAGTAGCCATTTATAGCTTTGAGTGTTTGACGCCTCGAGTCTCTGGAGTTCACCAGTGATTAGTCATTTTTTTACGGGAACAACTTTCATTTCCTGTTGTGTTGATCGTTCTAATGAAGGAATATATGTCGTACATGTCAGCCTGGGTTTTAATTCTGAGACTGTTTCATGAAAATAAAAATCAGAATAAAAGACATGTCAACGTTTGAAAATATTAAATCCACGTAAAGTAGAATATTTGCATTTATCCCTGATGTCACAACATGATCTGGATGTTATAATGTGTTTGTGTCGTTGACACTATTGTATCAGTTTATTTAGTGTCTAAACCAGAAGGATCTTCTCGCCTGCAGTTCATACTAAACTCTGCAGCCAGAATTCTGAGCCGCTCTAGTAGAAGAACTCACATTTCTCCTTCAAACTCTTCACTGGCTGCTCTAGTAGAAGAACTCACATTTCTCCTTCAAACTCTTCACTGGCTGCCAGTTTCTTTCAGGATCATTTTAAAATTCTGGTTCTTACTTTCAGATCTATTCATGGTCAGACCTTCATGATCTGATCCAGACTTACACCCCAGCTCGGGCTCTGAGGTCTGTGGATCAGAATCTACTGATGGTTCCTGAACTTCTGGACCAGAGGAGAGAAATCCTTCCAGACTGTTGCTCCTAAGTTTTGGAACCATCTCTGTGTTTGATGATCTACTGACTCCTTCAAGAAACATCTCTGTGTTTGATGATCTACTGACTCCTTCAAGAAACATCTGTGTTTGATGATCTACTGACTCCTTCAAGAAACATCTGTGTTTGATGATCTACTGACTCCTTCAAGAAACATCTGTGTTTGATGATCTACTGACTCCTTCAAGAAACATCTGTGTTTGATGATCTACTGACTCCTTCAAGAAACATGTGTGTTTGATGATCTACTGACTCCTTCAAGAAACATCTGTGTTTGATGATCTACTGACTCCTTCAAGAAACATGTGTGTTTGATGATCTACTGACTCCTTCAAGAAACATCTGTGTTTGATGATCTACTGACTCCTTCAAGAAACATCTGTGTTTGATGATCTACTGACTCCTTCAAGAAACATCTCAAGACACTTTTATTGGAGCTTTTTCTTCACTTTCTTGTTGCTGCTGAGTTTGTCTTATGTTGATCTTTTAAAGTATATATTTTAACTGTGTATTGTTTTTTCATTGTTTAAGTTATTTGTGACCCTGGTCTAGAAACATCTTCACAAATAACTATCACTTACTGACTTATCTTTGTTAAATTAATAGTTACAACAGAATGAAAAGTGTGTCGAAGGTTTGACTGACAATATGAGGATAATCGGAAAATGAAAGACATTTTACTGCACAGTTTCATACAAATGTCTCAATAACCAGTTAATATATTTCCATAAATGATTCAAAGTAGAAGATCCTCCGTATAAACAACATGTGAATCATCTGTTACTATAGTTACTATAACTACTTACTACTAGTTATCAGTGTTTATATTGTTATAAATGATATGAAATATATTCTTTATGGATTTGAAGCTTTGTTTATTTTTGAGTTGATCTATGATGTCGAACATTGACTTTTGTTGAGACTTTAAATCTGCATTTAGTCGCTTCATGAATCCACCTGTCAATCATTGTGTGTTTGCACGTGTGTGTATGTGTGTGTGTATCCATGAGCATGTTTGTGTGTCTATGAAAAATGTGTGCATCCCTGTGTGTGTTTGCATGTGTATTCATGTGTGTGTGTGCATCTCTACCTGTGCCTTTGTGTGAGTGTGTGCATTTATATGTGTGCATGTGTGTGATTGTGTGCATTTATATGTGTGAATGTGTGTGTGTGTACATCTCTACCTGTGCCTATGTGTGAGTGTGTGCATTTATGTGTGTTTATCTGAACCTGTCCCTTTGTGTGAGTGTGTGCATGTGTGTGTGTTCATCTGGACCCTAACTGTGTGTGAGTGTGCGCATTCATATGTGTGCATTCAGTATGTGTGCATGTGTGTGTGTTTATCTGTACTAGTGCCTTTGTGTGTTTATGTGTCCAGGGTCGAGGTGTGCACCTGTGTTTGAGTGTGTGCACCTCTGTGTGTAGATGTTATATTGTGTGTTTGTGGTGCAAATACAATGAAGTTCACGGATAAGAAATGAGTCACATGTTCATCCGTTACAAACTGAGATGTTGTTATTGTGTCTCTAAAGTGATCGTGTCACTCACAGGACCAGGATGTTCATGGAGGTCATCAGTGAACTGTGTGCAGATGTTCATGGAGGTCATCTATGAACTGTGTGCAGATGTTCATGGAGGTCATCTATGAACTGTGTGCAGATGTTCATTGAGGTCATCTATGAACTGTGTGCAGATGTTCATGGAGGTCATCTATGAACCGTGTGCAGATGTTCATGGAGGTCATCTATGAACTGTGTGCAGATGTTCATGAAGGTCATCTATGAACTGTGTGCAGATGTTCATGGAGGTCATCTATGAACCGTGTAGAGATGTTCATGGAGGTCATCAGTGAACTGTGTGCAGATGTTCATGGAGGTCATCTATGAACTGTGTGCAGATGTTCATGGAGGTCATCTATGAACTGTGTGCAGATGTTCATGGAGGTCATCTATGAACTGTGTGCAGATGTTCATGGAGGTCATCTATGAACCGTGTGCAGATGTTCATGGAGGTCATCTATGAACTGTGTGCAGATGTTCATGAAGGTCATCTATGAACTGTGTGCAGATGTTCATGGAGGTCATCTATGAACCGTGTAGAGATGTTCATGGAGGTCATCAGTGAACTGTGTGCAGATGTTCATGGAGGTCATCTATGAACTGTGTGCAGATGTTCATGGAGGTCATCTATGAACTGTGTGCAGATGTTCATGGAGGTCATCTATGAACCGTGTAGAGATGTTCATGGAGGTCATCAGTGAACTGTGTGCAGATGTTCATGGAGGTCATCTATGAACTGTGTGCAGATGTTCATGGAGGTCATCTATGAACTGTGTGCAGATGTTCATGGAGGTCATCTATGAACCGTGTAGAGATGTTCATGGAGGTCATCAGTGAACTGTGTGCAGATGTTCATGGAGGTCATCTATGAACCGTGTGCAGATGTTCATGGAGGTCATCTATGAACCGTGTGCAGATGTTCATGGAGGTCATCTATGAACTGTGTGCAGATGTTCATGGAGGTCATCTATGAACCGTGTGCAGATGTTCATGGAGGTCATCTATGAACTGTGTACAGATGTTCATGGAGGTCATCTATGAACTGTGTACAGATGTTCATGGAGGTCATCTATGAACCGTGTGCAGATGTTCATGGAGGTCATCAGTGAACTGTGTGCAGATGTTCATAGAGGTCATCTATGAACTGTGTGCAGATGTTCATAGAGGTCATCTATGAACTGTGTGCAGATGTTCATGGAGGTCATCTATGAACTGTGTGCAGATGTTCATGGAGGTCATCTATGAACTGTGTGCAGATGTTCATGGAGGTCATCAGTGAACTGTGTGCAGATGTTCATGGAGGTCATCTATGAACCGTGTACAGATGTTCATGGAGGTCATCTATGAACTGTGTGCAGATGTTCATGGAGGTCATCTATGAACCGTGTACAGATGTTCATGGAGGTCATCTATGAACCGTGTACAGATGTTCATGGAGGTCATCTATGAACTGTGTGCAGATGTTCATGGAGGTCATCTATGAACCGTGTACAGATGTTCATGGAGGTCATCTATGAACTGTGTGCAGATGTTCATAGAGGTCATCTATGAACTGTGTGCAGATGTTCATGGAGGTCATCTATGAACCGTGTACAGATGTTCATGGAGGTCATCTATGAACTGTGTACAGATGTTCATGGAGGTCATCAATGAACTGTGTACAGATGTTCATGGAGGTCATCTATGAACTGTGTGCAGATGTTCATGGAGGTCATCAATGAACTGTGTGCAGATGTTCATGGAGGTCATCTATGAACTGTGTGCAGATGTTCATGGAGGTCATCTATGAACCGTGTGCAGATGTTCATGGAGGTCATCTATGAACCGTGTGCAGATGTTCATGGAGGTCATCTATGAACTGTGTACAGATGTTCATGGAGGTCATCTATGAACTGTGTACAGATGTTCATGGAGGTCATCAATGAACTGTGTACAGATGTTCATGGAGGTCATCTATGAACTGTGTGCAGATGTTCATGGAGGTCATCAATGAACTGTGTGCAGATGTTCATGGAGGTCATCTATGAACTGTGTGCAGATGTTCATGGAGGTCATCTATGAACCGTGTGCAGATGTTCATGGAGGTCATCTATGAACCGTGTGCAGATGTTCATGGAGGTCATCTATGAACTGTGTACAGATGTTCATGGAGGTCATCTATGAACTGTGTACAGATGTTCATGGAGGTCATCTATGAACCGTGTGCAGATGTTCATGGAGGTCATCTATGAACTGTGTACAGATGTTCATGGAGGTCATCTATGAACTGTGTACAGATGTTCATGGAGGTCATCTATGAACCGTGTGCAGATGTTCATGGAGGTCATCAATGAACTGTGTACAGATGTTCATGGAGGTCATCAGTGAACTGTGTGCAGATGTTCATGGAGGTCATCTATGAACCGTGTACAGATGTTCATGGAGGTCATCTATGAACTGTGTGCAGATGTTCATGGAGGTCATCTATGAACCGTGTGCAGATGTTCATGGAGGTCATCTATGAACCGTGTGCAGATGTTCATAGAGGTCATCTATGAACTGTGTGCAGATGTTCATGGAGGTCATCTATGAACCGTGTGCAGATGTTCATGGAGGTCATCAGTGAACTGTGTGCAGATGAAGAATCAAGTCAGTAGAACAAAGATGTGCATCTACTCTGGTATCAATTGTTCTTCCTTCTTCGCACCAGATGTCGTCTGGTTCTCCTGCACTTTAAGGACCTCAAGGGCGACACAACAAGCAAACGTCTCGACAACGTTTCAGTCGTAGCTCTGGTGGCGAGACATGGTGAGACGTCGTTCCGCTGCCTCGCGGACAGCAGCAGATGGCGCCTTCCATGGCGTGCCTTTATTCGGGATCTTCCTCGTCTTCGCTGCCAAACGCCGGCGAAAACACTTAAGACTCCGCAGACGAACAATGAGACAGATGCTGGAGGCGACAGATTGTGTGAAACCGTCCAAGTCCGCGGCCGTCGACCGTGCAAACGGTCTCTTCACAGATTCCAAGAAAGACGTCTAATGACGTACGTCTGCAGAGTCGAACCTGTCGATGCAACTTCTCCTGATGATGATGAAAGTTCATGATTCCACAGCGATCACTGACAGACGTGCTCAGGAACCGTCGTCACCCCATCTTCACCCCGAACACGTCTCGTGCGGCTCCTGCTCTCCAGCGCTTATATTTGATTAATTCATCCCTGCATAATAAATAGAATCAATTCCGACTGGAGCATTAAATTACCCGTAATTAAAGCAGTGATTGAACGCTCTGATCTGGTGATTCATTTTATTGGCCATTAATTTCAACCAAAATCCTGCGGAAAGTGGGACGAGTGAGGAAGAGGCGTTTGACTGGAAGGCTGAGATCGAACATGTTCTCTGTTCGCTGCAGTCGAGTCGGTGTCGACGCTTTTAAATCCTTCTTTCTTCGAGGCACGGACCGGCCCGACGGACTCTGGAAGGTTCAAAGGTCATCACAGACGTTGCACAATATCAGGAGTCGGTCTCTGAACATTGACAGTAATGTGTGTATATATATTCTCGCTGAAGAATCTGGTCCGACCCTAGTGTTTTTAGAAGATGGAAAATATAAAAACAATGTTAAACTAAAAATATAAAAGCCATGTAACTCATTTTTAATTATTTAAATTATTAAACACTTTTAATTGAACTGGGATGCAAGTGGCATATTTCGGTCGATCGCGACAGTTTCCCAAAAAACAGCAGCGATTCTGTCAAAAGCTAAAAAAAAGAGCAGAATGTGTTGATTCAAAACTTTAAAATCCTTCTCCTAACCTATAAAGCCTTACATGGTCTAGCACGGACATACATTAAAGATCTAATCCACACTTAACCCTCTAGGACCTTACGATACTTAAACTCGGATCTTTTAGTTATACCACAAATCTCTAAATGTAGATTTGGAGCCAGGGCCTTCAGTTTTCAAGCCCCTCTGCTGTGGAACCAACTACCGGCTTGAGATAACTTTGTTATGATAAGACACTTGAAATAAAATTTAATTTAATTGAAATGTGCACATCAAGGTCGTTCACCTTTGACCCAGAGACAATACAAGGGTCAAGGATTTTTATGGAAGACGGGTTAACTGGACTTGGAACTACAACTCAATGAACAGGTACTAGAGATTAGAAAGACAATTTTACTTGTACAAGGAGAGATAAAAAAAAATAAAGAACCTTCTCATAAAATGTCCAATTTCACTCGGATTCGGTTGCATCTTTATATTCTAGTCTTAAAATATCTCTTCAATAAGGAAACAAAGGTCAGAGATTCCCTTTCATTCCTTTCCAACTCAAACCAAACGATGCTTTAAAACAGAAACAATGTTTCACACGTTCATACCTGTGGGTCAGTTTATGTGATAACACACACACACACACACACACACACACACACACACACACACACACACACACACACACTAGCGCAGTAATGTTATCAGGTAATACATATTTCAAAGTATTGATCCTGACTGACGAGGCTACGAGACGCTCAGAAGTTTTAAAAACTTAATTTGCTAACTGAAGCTGCTTTCGACCGCAGTCGACACCAAAACACACACTTGCTGTTCTTGTCTCTGTTTCGACAACAACCATCGTCTCTTTCTGCTTCAAGAGTCTTGTGATGCCTTCACTGACATGTGTGAAACCATGAATTTAACACAAGGTAATGAATGAATTTAGGGTTCGGTAAATAAAATAATTGAGGAATATAAAGATTTCAAGGAGGGATTATGAGCCTCATGTAATTCAATTGTGTCAAATGTTTCAATCACTACTTTTGATTCCATATATTGCAGTTTTTCCCCCTGAAATAAAGCTCTAAATCTATGTATATACAGGTTTACAGTGGTTTATTTTGCAGCCACTCACCTGCTCTGCTGCTCATGTATGAGATCTTCATGTCCCTCAACTGTCAGGCGGTGACATCATGACCTTGACAGATGTCACATTCATCACTTTACTGGCAACACAATCATCACAACACGTTTCCTGCTGCTGTCGCTCTCCTGGGCTCTGTTAGGATTTGGTTACAAGCCGAGGAAATGAAAATACATTTGTTGACTCGACGTCATCTTCGACTTGTCAGTGTCCCTCACCACCACTTCTCCTTGAGATCCTTCCCTCGTATATTTCCTCCTGCCGACGCCAAGGTCTCTTCGGATTCATATCGTTCATTGTAATCATCCTCAGGAGACGAACTTGTTGTTTTGAATCCGTCAGCCGTCAGGTCGTAGAGCATCACAGGTGAGCGTTCAGAAGATCAGAGCCAGGAATGTTGTGGGAAACAGAGACTCAGCTGTTTGTAAACATCGATCAGCTGTTTGTAAGCATCGATCAGCTGTTTGTTAGCATCGATCAGCTGTTTGTAAGCATCGATCAGCTGTTCATAAGCATTGATCAGCTGTTTGTAAGCATCGATCAGCTGTTTGTAAACATCCATCAGCTGTTTGTAAGCATCGATCACCTGTTTGTAAGCATCGATCAGCTGTTTGTAAACATCGATCAGCTGTTTGTAAGCATCGATCAGCTGTTTGTAAGCATCGATCAGCTGTTCATAAGCATTGATCAGCTGTTTGTAAGCATTGATCAGCTGTTTGTAAACATCCATCAGCTGTTTGTAAGCATCGATCAGCTGTTCATAAGCATTGATCAGCTGTTTGTAAGCATCGATCAGCTGTTTGTAAACATCGATCAGCTGTTTGTAAGCATCGATCAGCTGTTTGTAAGCATCGATCAGCTGTTTGTAAGCATCGATCAGCTGTTTGTAAGCATCGATCAGCTGTTTGTAAGCATCGATCAGCTGTTTGTAAGCATCGATCAGCTGTTTGTAAGCATCGATCAGCTGTTTGTAAGCATCGATCAGCTGTTTGTAAGCATCGATCAGCTGTTTGTTAGCATCGATCAGCTGTTTGTAAACATCCATCAGCTGTTTGTAAGCATCGATCAGCTGTTTGTAAACATCCATCAGCTGTTTGTAAACATACCGCCCGTTTGTTTAGAAATGATGAAAATAAACCTGTTTTGAACCATTTTACAAAACTAAAAAAGGACATTTGTGAACAGTGTTATTGACTTTTTTCATGAAATATTTTATATTGTCATTGTTTCATAAAAATATATATTGTTATTCATTATATATGTATTATTCATTAATATTTTTTAAAATATCTCATACTAAACTAACCTATTAAGTTGTTTATTGTACATTATCATTCATGAATTAAATAGTTTGATTATAGTTGAAAATTGTTTGATTCTAGTTGAAAATTGTTTGATTCTAGTTGAAAATTGTTTGATTATAGTTGAAAATTGTTTTATTATAGTTTAAAATTGTTTGATTATAGTTGAAAATTGTTTGATTATAGTTGAAAATTGTTTGATTCTAGTTGAAAATTGTTTGATTATAGTTGAAAATTGTTTGATATTAGTTGAAAATTGTTTGATTATAGTTGAAAATTGTTTGATTCTAGTTGAAAATTGTTTGATTATAGTTGAAAATTGTTTGATTATAGTTGAAAATTGTTTGATTATAGTTGAAAATTGTTTGATTATAGTTGAAAATTGTTTTATTATAGTTTAAAATTGTTTGATTATAGTTGAAAAATGTTTGATTATAGTTGAAAATTGTTTGATTATAGTTGAAAATTGTTTGATTATAGTTGAAAATTGTTTGATTACAGTTGAAAATTGTTTGATTATAGTTGAATATTGTTTGATTATAGTTGAAAATTGTTTGATTATAGTTGAAAATTGTTTGATTATAGTTGAAAATTGTGTGATTATAGTTGAAAATTGTTTGATTATAGTTGAAAATTGTTTGATTATAGTTGAAAATTGTTTGATTCTAGTTGAAAATTGTTTGATTATAGTTGAAAATTGTTGGATTATAGTTGAAAATTGTTTGATTCTAGTTGAAAATTGTTTGATTATAGTTGAAAATTGTTTGATTATAGTTGAAAATTGTTTGATTATAGTTGAAAATTGTTTGATTATAGTTGAAAATTGTTTGATTCTAGTTGAAAATTGTTTGATTATAGTTGAAAATTGTTTGATTATAGTTGAAAATTGTTTGATTATAGTTGAAAATTGTTTGATTATAGTTGAAAATTGTTTGATTATAGTTGAAAATTGTTTGATTATAGTTGAAAATTGTTTGATTATAGTTGAAAATTGTTTGATTATAGTTGAAAATTGTTTTATTATAGTTTAAAATTGTTTGATTATAGTTGAAAAATGTTTGATTATAGTTGAAAATTGTTTGATTATAGTTGAAAATTGTTTGATTATAGTTGAAAATTGTTTTATTGCAGTTGAAAATTGTTTGATTATAGTTGAATATTGTTTGATTATAGTTGAAAATTGTTTGATTATAGTTGAAAATTGTTTGATTATAGTTGAAAATTGTGTGATTATAGTTGAAAATTGTTTGATTATAGTTGAAAATTGTTTGATTATAGTTGGAAATAGTTTGATTATAGTTGAAAATTGTTTGATTATAGTTGAAAATTGTTTGATTCTAGTTGAAAATTGTTTGATTATAGTTGAAAATTGTTTGATTATAGTTGAAAATTGTTTGATTATAGTTGAAAATTGTTTGATTCTAGTTGAAAATTGTTTGATTCTAGTTGAAAATTGTTTGATTATAGTTGAAAAATGTTTGATTATAGTTGAAAATTGTTTGATTATAGTTGAAAATTGTTTGATTATAGTTGAAAATTGTTTGATTATAGTTTAAAATTGTTTTATTATAGTTTAAAATTGTTTGATTATAGTTGAAAAATGTTTGATTATAGTTTAAAATTGTTTTATTATAGTTTAAAATTGTTTGATTATAGTTGAAAAATGTTTGATTATAGTTGAAAATTGTTTGATTATAGTTGAAAATTGTTTGATTATAGTTGAAAATTGTTTGATTACAGTTGAAAATTGTTTGATTATAGTTGAATATTGTTTGATTATAGTTGAAAATAGTTTGATTATAGTTGAAAATAGTTTGATTATAGTTGAAAATTGTTTGATTATAGTTGAAAATAGTTTGATTACAGTTGAAAATTGTTTGATTATAGTTGAAAATTGTTTGATTATAGTTGAAAATTGTTTGATTATAGTTGAAAATTGTTTGATTATAGTTGAAAATTGTTTGATTATAGTTGAAAATTGTTTGATTATAGTTGAAAATTGTTTGATTGTTTCATAAATATAACATAACAGTTAAATCGTGAGGAACTAACTTTGTATCAAAAATGCAAGTGAATCTTCACCAGAGATGATCTATAACAGTCTTAAGATAAAAACAAACTCAAGATAAAAACAAACACAATTAAAAAACTAGACGACAAACAAAACTATTGCACAATGAAAGTGAAACAAGAAGAATCTTCCACGAGTTCAGCAAAGAGTCTAAAGAAATGTGGTCACAGCAGATAAAAGCTTAGAGTTAAAAGACACAAAGGAAAACGTTGAAAACAAACGCACACACAGAAAGAAACTCAGCAACACAAGATAAATGATTGTGTCTCGCAAACACAAAAGGCTCGTTGAACTACACAAATAGAAGGTAAGTCCAGAAGTGGAACAGCCGTGATGTTCGTCGACGAGCGACGGGATCTGACGCTGCCTTGAAGTCGTGATCCAGAGACGAGCTCATTACTGTGGAAACATCTCCGGCGACGACGACAACGAGACCGAAGCAGCCAAATGAACGACACAAACACTCGAGGAAAACTCTTGGTTGTGGCGGTCAGATGGTCAGAGATCTCCACGAGTTCCTCCAACGTTCCTGAAGCGAGCGAAGCATCAGGAGACATGAAGTGTTGCTCGTTGACCCGGAGCTCTGATCGTGATCATGATCATGATGAGGATCAACACGGCGGTCAACACACGCCTGAGAGTCGCGGCAGAAATAACGAGCGAAGAAAACCATCAAGACGTCAACATGGATGTGTGAACGTTCAGCACCTGAACTCAGGTTACCCTGCTCCGTGACATCATGACGTTACCATGGCGACGCTCAGACGTTACCCCCCCGAGGAAACTGTCGCTCGCATCAGCCTTTGAACCAACAGGGAGTTTGAGAAAAAGTTCTGTCGTTCTTATTTTAGCAGGAGACGCCAGACAGACATGTTTTATTCCTTCGCTGCGTCGCTGAGGAAAATAGTTCAACGTCAGCCGAGAGCAAACTGTGTGTCTGGTCCTGTCGGAGCAGGTCCTGGTGTGACCCCTCAGTGACCTCTGACCTCTGACATCAACTCAAACCTTCTGAGTGAATATTGTCCTGGAAGTGAATTTACTGCAACATCATCAGAACAGAGTTGATCTGCAGGTTTCATGTGAAGAAGAAGTCGATAATTACAATGTTATGGTTTGAAGAAGTGTGGCCACCAGGGGGCGCTCAGAGAACTGGAGGGTCGGGAAGTATGGAATTAAAGATAATTAGATAATTAAATGTTTTATAACTGCGTTAAACTTCGTATCATTGTGTGTCATGTTGTGAATGTTTGCATCTGTCATTGTTAGCTCGTGGCTCGTGAGCAGAAAATGTGTTTGTGTTTTAATATTTGAGTGATTTTGTTGACGCTGAGACTCACTGCAGACAAACTGAATTTATTGAAAAAAGTTGTTTTTTTTCGACACATTTCTGGATCGGAAACTGAAAATCTCTCGACGCAAAGTTCCGACCTTCACCGTGACAACCAGCATTAGCTTGTAGCCGCGGATCTCTGTAGCAAAACACTTTACTGTGTATTTCCTGACTTTGATTTCAAGGTTTGTTGTTTGTTAAGCATTTCTGTTGTTCATACTTGATGTTTGCTGCGTCTCAGGTGA
This sequence comes from Callionymus lyra, assembly GCF_982586985.1. NCBI lineage: Eukaryota > Metazoa > Chordata > Actinopteri > Syngnathiformes > Callionymidae > Callionymus > Callionymus lyra. The sequence continues at coordinate 28,525,609 of NC_141825.1, read as the reverse complement.
AGAAGCAGTTGGTGTCAGTGCAGGTGAGATGATGACCAGGAACCAAAAGTCTTCTATGAAAGCATCAGATCTGAAACAAACAAGTTTCTCTGTTATTTTCCCTCAAGAATGTTTTAAATGTATAGATAGTAACTCTTACCTGTCAAAACCTTAATGCACGAAAGGTCTCGAACTGTGAGAACATTATAGGAAGAAAACCACCTGGAGATATGAGAAGAAGTTCGGTTCAATGGAATGTATTGTTATGGATTAGGTGAGTAAATCAAGTTTAAAAGTAATAATTCAATTTATATCTTCATTTTATTTCTTTAAATAAACAAACATGATACAAATATGTTCAGAAACGTACCATAATAAATGTTATTATACCATCTTCGTATGTTTGTCTTCAGTGATGATAGAAATGAAGATAAAGTGTTTACGGTTCAAATGGAAGAAGCAGTGGCTGATGGGAAATATGGAGACACTGAAGACAAACAAGACGACAAAGAACAATGTTGTGTCGTCGTAATCGTTTTAATTAAATTACATTTTAATCTACGGCCAATTTCGCTATATTGCTTCCTGGTTTGACAGCCTGTGCCGTAAACATTTAATACTCGTCATAAAATATACATTTTATGCTAATGAGAGCATCTGAGCTGCACTTCCTGTTCCTCAAGCCTCTTGTTTCCACGGCGATCAATACAAGAGCAGAATAATAAGATGTTTGGATCCATATGTTAGAATATACATGTATAAATATATAAATGTATACAAATATAAATATATATATATAAATGTATACATATATATGTACTTTTCTTAATATTGTTTTGATTGTCTAAGCGCTTTGTGACCCTGGTCTCGAAAAGCGCTATATAAATAAATATTACTTACTTAATTACTTACATATATAAATACATATATATAAAATATCTAAATGTATACATATATAAATATACAAATATCTAAATGTATACATATATACATATATAAATATATACATATAAAATATATAAATATAAAATATATAAATATATACATGTATACATATATACATATATAAATATATACATATAAAATATATAAATATAAAATATATAAATATAAAATATATAAATATATAAATATATAAATATAAAAATGTAAAATATAAAAATATATAAATTTAGAAATAAATCAATATAAAAAATATAAATATATAAATATACATTCAAGTTGAGTTCCAGTGTGTATGTGCGTGTGTGTTAAAGTGTGTATGTGTGTGTGTTAAAGTGTGTATGTGTGTGTGTTAAAGTGTGTATGTGTGTGTTTTAAAGTGTGTATGTGTGTGTGTGAAATTGTGCATGTGTGTGTGTGGATGGACTCCAGCCCCTCTGGACTCCCAAAAGGGATTAAGCTTTAAAGAAAATGAAGAAATGAAAAAGTCCTAAATAGTTGTTTTTCCACAATAAATGTTCCTGCGACACAAACTATCCATTATAAGTTACATTTCTTAAAGTTATAAATTATAAACACTTCAAGAACAGACAGAATTCATTACAGGACGAACGAGTGCAAGACTCTGAAAACTGCTCTTTAACTTTTAATAAGAAACTAAATTACTCTTGTTGTCGTGACGATTCAGAACCGAGAGGAGAATGTGGAGTTCAAAGGAATGAAGAGGCTTTTGAGGATTAGATGGAGTAGATCTTCAGAGCAGTAATAATGGAGTAGATCTTCAGAGCAGTAATAATGGAGTAGATCTTCAGAGCAGTAATAATGTAGTAGATCTTCAGAGCAGTTATAATGGAGTAGATCTTCAGAGCAGTTATAATAGAGTAGATCTTCAGAGCAGTAATAATGGAGTAGATCTTCAGAGCAGTAATAATGGAGTAGATCTTCAGAGCAGTAATAATGGAGTAGATCTTCAGAGCAGTAATAATGGAGTAGATCTTCAGAGCAGTAATAATGGAGTAGATCTTCAGAGCAGTTATAATGGAGTAGATCTTCAGAGCAGTAATAATGGAGTAGATCTTCAGAGCAGTTATAATGGAGTAGATCTTCAGAGCAGTAATAATGGAGTAGATCTTCAGAGCAGTAATAATGGAGTAGATCTTCAGAGCAGTAATAATGGAGTAGATCTTCAGAGCAGTAATAATGGAGTAGATCTTCAGAGCAGTAATAATGGAGTAGATCTTCAGAGCAGTAATAATGGAGTAGATCTTCAGAGCAGTAATAATGGAGTAGATCTTCAGAGCAGTAATAATGGAGTAGATCTTCAGAGCAGTAATAATGAAGTAGATCTTCAGATCAGTAATAATGGAGTAGATCTTCAGAGCAGTAATAATGGAGTAGATCTTCAGATCAGTAATAATGGAGTAGATCTTCAGAGCAGTAATAATGGAGTAGATCTTCAGAGCAGTAATAATGGAGTAGATCTTCAGAGCAGTAACAATGGAGTAGATCTTCAGAGCAGTAATAATGGAGTAGATCTTCAGAGCAGTAATAATGGAGTAGATCTTCAGAGCAGTAATGATGGAGTAGATCTTCAGAGAAGTAAAAATGGAGTAGATCTTCAGAGCAGCATAATGGAGTAGATCTTCAGAGCAGTAATAATGGAGTAGATCTTCAGAGCAGTAATAATGGAGTAGATCTTCAGAGCAGTATAATGGAGTAGATCTTCAGAGCAGTAATAATGGAGTAGATCTTCAGAGCAGTAATAATGGAGTAGATCTTCAGAGCAGTATAATGGAGTAGATCTTCAGAGCAGTATAATGGAGTAGATCTTCAGAGCAGTAATAATGGAGTAGATCTTCAGAGCAGTATAATGGAGTAGATCTTCAGAGCAGTAATGATGGAGTAGATCTTCAGAGCAGTAAAAATGGAGTAGATCTTCAGAGCAGTATAATGGAGTAGATCTTCAGAGCAGTATAATGGAGTAGATCTTCAGAGCAGTAATAATGGAGTAGATCTTCAGAGCAGTATAATGGAGTAGATCTTCAGAGCAGTAATAATTGAGTAGATCTTCAGAGCAGTATAATGGAGTAGATCTTCAGAGCAGTAATGATGGAGTAGATCTTCAGAGCAGTAAAAATGGAGTAGATCTTCAGAGCAGTATAATGGAGTAGATCTTCAGAGCAGTAATAATGGAGTAGATCTTCAGAGCAGTAATAATGTAGTAGATCTTCAGAGCAGTAATAATGGAGTAGATCTTCAGAGCAGTAATAATGGAGTAGATCTTCAGAGCAGTAATAATGTAGTAGATCTTCAGAGCAGTAATAATGGAGTAGATCTTCAGAGCAGTAATAATGGAGTAGATCTTCAGAGCAGTAATAATGGAGTAGATCTTCAGAGCAGTAATAATGGAGTAGATCTTCAGAGCAGTAATAATGGAGTAGATCTTCAGAGCAGTAACACTGCAAGAGTGAAGCGAGTCATGGTTTGATGAAGACGACGAGGAAGAGCAGCCGAGCACCTCGACTTGTCTCGTGTGGTTAAATAATATGCTTACACAAAAAAGCTGCGTGAACTAAATCCGGCCCAGCAGCGTGCGGTTTGTTGCTTCACATGACAATAACTGGAATGGAGATGTCACGGCAAAGACAAAAGCTGAAGAGCTGTGAAAAATTAATGACACACTTTCTTTGAGCTGCAGTCGCTGCAACTTTTTCAGTAAAATTGTCTCTTTCTCTGCTGCTCTGGCAACAAAGTGACGGCGGAGAAGCGTCGTCATCCGTTCGTCAACTCTTGTGTTGTCTCGGGTTGACCTTTGACCCAGCGACAACACTAGGGTTGAGATTTGTTTTATACACTTGTATGATCTTATACCATTTTATAGCAACAATGGTAGTTTACGTATTTAGTTTGAGTTTATTGGAAAATGACCAGCGAGTTACTCAGTGATCAACGAGCGACACAATCATCAAGTACAAAACATTTGAAAACTGAGGGATAACAATGTCTGACTGAAGGTGTCCAGTGACATCATGATGTTCTGGTTCTGTTGGATCTGTCCTCAGCATTTGACACAGTTGAACCAGATCCTGCTGAGAAGACTGAGGGATGAAGACTGTCTGGGTCTGTGTTAGAATGGTTCTCATCTTACCTTTCTGGGCGCAGTTTTAGTGTATCTGTCAATCAAATGAGGTCTGAATCATCTGTTGTGTGGAGTCCCTCAAGGTTCTGTTCTGGGTCCTTTATTGTTTTTGCTGTACTTGATTCCTCTTAGGTCAAATCATTCACAGATTTCCAGATGTTTCTTATCACATGTTTGCTGATGACATCCAGCTCTACTGCTCTGTTGATCCAACTGAGCCCCAGAGGCTGAACTTAGTCAATTGTTTGCTAGAAATCAAACAATGAGTGAAAATTAGCTAAATGTGGACAAAACTGAAACTCTCGTTATTTCTGATGATAAAGTTCAGGGTTTAGTCAGTACTTGAGTGACTTATGTCAGTCTGTCAAACTGAGAAACTTGGTGTTGTATTTGACAAATGTCTCGAGTTCAACACTGAACATAACTGACAAACTGTTTCAACTGAGAAAAATCTCTAAACTTAAATGTTGTCACAACATGATCAGGATCTTATAATCCATGTGTTTGTGTCGTTGACACTATTGTAACAGTTTATTTAGTGTCTAAACCAGAAGGATCGTCTCGCCTGCAGTTCATACTAAACTCTGCATCCAGAATTCTGAGCCGCTCTAGTAGAAGAACTCACATTTCTCCTTCAAACTCTTCACTGGCTGCCAGTTTCTTTCAGGATCATTTTAAAATTCTGGTTCTTACTTTCAGATCTATTCATGGTCAGACCTTCCATCAGTGATCTGATCCAGACTTACACCCCAGCTCGGGCTCTGAGGTCTGTGGATCAGAATCTACTGATGGTTCCTGAACTTCCAGACCAGAGGAGAGGAATCCTTCCAGACTGTTGCTCCTAAGCTCCTAAGAAACATCTCAAGACACAGATACTCTGAGACTCTTGTGTTTGTCTTATGTTGATCTTTTAAAGTATATATTTTAACTGTTTATTGTTTTTTGTTTGTTAAAGTTCTTTGTGACCCTGGTCTAGAAACATCTTTACAAATAACTTTTAATTTACATTACTTTACTTATTTGTTTTGTACATAACAGCTTGCTATGTTTTCTTTTTTTTAGATGCTTGGTGTGTTTTTTTAAAGTGAACTTTGGGTCCAGAGTTAGACCAACGTATTTGAACAAGTCAAGTTCAACAAGAAAAATGTTTGATGGTTTGAGTTAAATTGGCCTCATTTTTTACTCTCATGTCGAATAATGTAGATTATATTAATCGAGAGTAATCTGTTCCTTTTAGCAAAAGTCTAGAAGATCATCTGTAAAAGTACTAAACAATATAGGCCCTAAAACACTGCCCTGTGGGACCCCTGCTGGAAATGTTGAAGAAACACAAGATCAGTTTATATCCACAGGGGAGGCTTGTTGATGATGCTTGTTGATGAGGCTCTAATGGCCACAAGAAAGGTTTACTTGTGCACAAATAACTGCTCTGATGACACGTGTAGATGTAGATGTTCGGTGTCAATCACAGAATCCATGCACTGAACATAGAAACATCATCTTTATATTTAGAGCAAAACTTTAGTGACTCTGTTTTGATGAATCGACTGATGAGCTGGTTGACAAAGATAAAATATTGCACATAAAAGAAATAGATATAAAATAAAATACTTTAGAACTTGAAAGGTTTCCTCTTGATGTTCAGCTGGTAACTGATGTTATCAAGAAACTTGTGTCACATGACACCTGTGAAGCCTCAAACTTTGAAATGTGTGAACAATATTCTCACTTTGACAGAGTTTCTGACGAAACACTTCAACGCAGACGAGCAGGTGCGGAAAACAAGTGTCGGGAGGCGGAGCCTGAGACGCCAGGTGTTGATCCACAGGCAGGAAACAACGGTGACAGACGAGTCTCTTGTCATTTCTACTGCGAATACAACTATATGAATTATAATCCAAGACCAAGATCAGAGTGAGTGTGAAATGTGAGGAAAATGTATTTGTTTTTATTTATAGTATCTTCAAACTCATCTTTATGCGGTGAGCGTGTGTTCTGCTGCTTACTTAATGTGTCCATGAAGCTTCATGAAACAGTGTCATATTCTCAGAGGTCAGTAGGTGGTGCCATCAGTTTAAAGAAAGGATGTGAGGTTTTTAGTAGAACAGATGTTCAAAGCAATAGATTATAGATCAGACAGATTCATCAACACATCACTACCAACTAGTGGACTCTGAAGATAATGACACTGTTTCATGAAGCTTCATCAACACATCACTACCATCTAGTGGACTCTGAAGATAATGATGTTTCATGAAGCGTCATCAACACATCACTACCATCTAGTGGACTCTGAAGATAATGACACTGTTTCATGAAGCTTCATCAACACATCACTAGCATCTAGTAGACTCTGAAGATAATGACACTGTTTCATGAAGCTTCATCAACACATCACTACCATCTACTGTATATAAATAGACAAATATATAAATACACAAACATATAAATGTACAAATGCACAAATATATAAACGTATAAATATACAAATATACAAATATACAAATATATATAAATATATTATACAATGTACAAAAAAAAAGTACAATAGATAAATAAACAAAGTCAAACTCTGTTTATCTTGATGTCAATCAGTTAAAATATCCAAACATACTTCTGTACTTTGGCACAATTGTTAATCCTCACTTATCATCAAAGTAATTTAACATCAAAGTTACTTAATCTTAAATATATAACTCAATAATAAAAAATATTTACAATCAAAATGTTCTTTTCACTTTAGTTGGTTTGGTAACAAATTTCTCACAAACATTTGTCAAACAGCCCAAAATAACTTCTGTGAACTCATGGTGAGGTCAGAGGTCAGAGGTCAGAAGTCAAACTCACATCTTAAAACAAACAGTTGATCGTTTCTTTGAATTATTTTAAAATAAAAACACAAATATTCATGCACCAAGGTACGCACTCAACTGAACGAGCAATAATTCTAGGAAATAATCCTGTTTCAAAATAAACCCATTCAGACAATAATAATCGATCCAACACAAATGACTTCCTGTCATTTCTTCACTGCCTGGAATGAACGGTCGAATGAAACCAAATCATCACCAGCTTTTATTAAATCTTCTCACAGTGTTGAGGAAATGATGTTTTGGAGTTCTTACCTCGTGGTTCTTTAAACCACACTTGGACGTCTTCAAGGCGCTTCAAACATTCTCACTTTTTTCTTCCTGAAACGAGAGGAAGACTTTCATGTCTGTGGATCCCTCGCTCTCCTCCATCCTCTCGTAGCTTAGGTGAGAACATCGCAGGGACTTCCACCTTCAGCAGTTCCTCTCCGTCCCAATCCAAATCCCGGGCCGGGATAATCTCCTCCGTGCGCTCTGATGTCCTTCCATTGATCCCGGCCGTGTACGACTGCCAGCTCAGGCTCGTGTTAGCGAAGACGAGAAAGAGGATTTTTCTGCTCGCTTCATGGTTTGGCACGTCGTTGAAGTTGTAAGTCGGCGTCGCCCTCCGAGCTCCATGGAAGATGCTCAATGTCACCCTCGCCGGGCCTCGGGACACAATGGTTGTTATCGCGGAGCTGACGCGTGTGAAGCATTATTGACCAGCCGGACCTGACCGTGGACCTGCTGTACGCCTATTAAAAAAAAATGGCCTTTGGAGGATTTCTGGCGTCAATAAAGTGAGACGAGAACGCAGCAGCAGCAGCACGGAGACATAAAAACAACCTTGTGAGAATGTTTAATCAATTGAAAAGTAAATATGTGCTAAAGTGCTTCAACAAATGTGACAAATCATTTTTTATCTGCTCGCTGGAAAACATCCATGAATAATGGATCGCAGGCAGAAACCTTGACACAGTCCGTGAACAAATAAAGAAAATGCAACATTATTCTAATTGAAAATAAACATTGTGTTTGTTTTTTATGCATTTGAGGGAGAAATTACTCATCGTGAAGAATAACGAGGATTAAATACCAGGTTAATTAACTTTTTTAAAATATGGAAAAACTTCATTGCGTCTGGAGATGATTTTGAATAATAAGGAACATCTTTGATTATTACATTTATCAAAGAATCAAAGAAATTAGTTAATCAAAGTGTTTTTAATTTCACAAGAATTGATTTATCAAGAACTTGATTAATATAAAATATGCTGTGAATGTGATCAATGAAAAGATAATGTTTGTTCAAAAAGGTTTAGAGAAGAAATTGAATGAAAGAATGTGAACATATGGAAACTGAGGTGATGATTGTTGGATAAGATACTTTAAAATAGTAACTCAGTTAGTTTCAGTTACTCATTACTTGCAAAGTAACTGGTTACTGTACTAGGAAAGTAACTAGTTACTGTACTAGGAAAGTAATTTTGTGTTGATGCTGTGATTCAACAATACAGACAAAAGAAATAAAACATGTTCTCAGTGTTTATTTATAGTGTTTCGCATTTAGATTGAGAATATCATACGTTCTTGAACGCACCATAGAAATCCCATGTCATTGAATGCATCATTGATTGAAGAAATACATAAATATATAAATATCTTCTTGTAAAGAACAAAAAATCACCCAAATGGGTTTTGAACCTTCAGCTTCTCAACGAGACTCTGTTCAAATCACACTGAACCATGAACTTGTTACAGTTTTTGAGAAAGTAGTTATACTAGTTACTTGTTCTCTTACTATGGATTTATCTACAATGAAGCAAATGTTCCATCAACATGCATCAGATCACACACGTGTCTTCCTTCAGGTCCGCAGAACCAGGACCTCTAGGATGTGAGCAGGAAACAGGAAGTGACCCAGATATCAGTCGTTCTGTTACGATCTCTGGTCCGACTGAACAACATCATCGTCTCGTTACAGACTTTCAAACAAAACAAACGTGTCTCATGACTTTGAGGCTGAGAATGTCGAGCGAAGACTCAAAGTTCACTGAGTCTCTTCTTTGTCTTCTGGCCAGAGAAGCGAACCAGGATCTCACTGACCAGAGTCCTGGTGAAGCTGGTTCTGAAAAGACATGTTGATGGAAATGATCGACGAATGACCTTCAAGAACAAATGATTCCAGTTGTTGAGCAACGAGACGTCATCGCAAGAAAGATCTGAAGAAGATTGTGTTGATTTAATGTCTGATCGTAATGAAATATATCATGAACTCTGACCTCTAGTTTAAGGTGGTTTGACCAGTGAGCAGCTGATCAGTTGAACGAGAGAATAATTTGTCTTCTAGAGAGAAATATATTCATCAAGGTCTAACATTTTGAAAGTTTCATCCTGATGTAATATCATAATATAATCATTCAGAAATAATTTTTTTTTTTTTTTTTTTTCCCCAATTGTTCAGGCTTTCAAGTCACATTTTATATTCATAGTTTTATAAGTAAATAATCAGTTATTTTATGGTTTATATTTAAATAAAGTTTGTATAAATCATTTGATTTAATCATCCTTTTTTTCAATAAACACACAAATATTCACAGCATTTGTATATTTCCGGTTGCATTTGTACTTCAGGCCACTAGACGGCAGTAGTCATTCCATCCTGTGCAACTAAAAATCAATAAAATCACTCGAGATGATGACTGAGGACAAGAGGATACAGTGAGTCCAGCAGCTTTTAAAGCTGTTGTTTGGACATATTTTGGTTTCATTTCTATGAATTCAACCAAAAGAGAACAATTTTAAGATATAAAGTTGTTCAGAAAATGATGTAAGTCTATCAAAATAATGTCACATTTTATCGGGAGCTGAATATGTTTAATGTAATCTAATCGTGAGATCAATGTATTGCTATGACTCTGATAGTTCAACATAGTCATGTGTCGATGAAGCTTCATGACACAGTGAGTCCACTAGATGTCACTCTCTGATCTATAATCAACTGATTCTATTGAAACCTCACATCATTTTTACAGTGCTGGCGCCACCTACTGACCTCTAAACATATATCGTTGTTCAATGAAGCTCCACCAACACATCACGAGTTTGAGATATTTAAATACCAAACATGTCACATTACAAAACTCATAAGTCGTTATTTATTATATATTTTTAAGCTGAATAAACATCGTGAAATATTGTTCAGTCGCTCGAGACCATAAGATCCAGTTTATTACTGTTGATTCGCAGTAAATCCAGGGACTATATAAGCCTCGCTGGAGAAAAGCTTATTTTCTAAACCAACTTTATGAGAAATAACTTGCTGACGACAATATTAGATCATAGAGTGATTTTTCTGCTGCTGCCCACTCACTCTTCTGCTGAGCGTCTCTGCACGAGAAGATCTGCTTCGTAAACGCAGCTCACGTCCAACAACATCCGTCATTTCACCGGCGATGACCACGTTGTTGTCTTGGAATGTTTGATCGGTTAACGTACAGCGAGGTTTGCATCCACGTGTCCAGGAGTGTGTGAAGCCGACGCTGACGGATGACGACAGCCGTCGACACCAACACATGCAGAGAGTCGTGTCAAGGTCAGTGAGACACACGTTACACAAGTTCTTCAGGATGGTTGAGAGGAAACCATGGATGTAACAACGTTATCGTTTGCTTTGAGGCTCGTCGTTATGATCAAAGGTGTTTGGATCCAAGATTAAATCTAAACGTAGTTTAAATGAACGAGATAATTTAGTTTCTGACACAATGACTCACCAAGAAACAAAACTTTCGTAGCAACTTCCTGAGACAATGAAGCCACACCTCCTGAAGAGTATTGCTGTGTCTCAGATCACTTACTTCTCTTAGTATACTAGAAGTTAGTATCATCAGGATAGTGTACGTACTAACTAGTAACTAATCCTCCACAGATAGTATGTCTCAAACATACTTCTCTTAGTATACTAGAAGTTAGTATCATCAGGATAGTGTACGTACTAACTAGTAACTAATCCTCCACAGATAGTATGTCTCAAACATACTTCTCTTAATATACTAGAAGTTAGTATCATCAGGATAGTGTACGTACTAACTAGTAACTAATCCTCCACAGATAGTATGTCTCAAACATACTTCTCTTAGTATACTAGAAGTTAGTATCATCAGGATAGTGTACGTACTAACTAGTAACTAATCCTCCACAGATAGTATGTCTCAAACATACTTCTCTTAGTATACTAGAAGTTAGTATCATCAGGATAGTGTACATACTAACTAGTAACTAATCCTCCACAGATAGTATGTCTCAAACATACTTCTCTTAGTATACTAGAAGTTAGTATCATCAGGATAGTGTACGTACTAACTAGTAACTAATCCTCCACAGATAGTATGTCTCAAACATACTTCTCTTAGTATACTAGAAGTTAGTATGCATCAGGATAGTGTACGTACTAACTAGTAACTAATCCTCCACAGATAGTATGCCTCAAACATACTTCTCTTAGTATACTAGAAGTTAGTATCATCAGGATAGTGTACGTACTAACTAGTAACTAATCCTCCACAGATAGTATGTCTCAAACATACTTCTCTTAGTATACTAGAAGTTAGTATCATCAGGATAGTGTACGTACTAACTAGTAACTAATCCTCCACAGATAGTATGTCTGAAACATACTTCTCTTAGTATACTAGAAGTTAGTATCATCAGGATAGTGTACGTACTAACTAGTAACTAATCCTCCACAGATAGTATGTCTCAAACATACTTCTCTTAGTATACTAGAAGTTAGTATCATCAGGATAGTGTACGTACTAACTAGTAACTAATCCTCCACAGATAGTATGTCTGAAACATACTTCTCTTAGTATACTAGAAGTTAGTATCATCAGGATAGTGTACGTACTAACTAGTAACTAATCCTCCACAGATAGTATGTCTCAAACATACTTCTCTTAGTATACTAGAAGTTAGTATCATCAGGATAGTGTACGTACTAACTAGTAACTAATCCTCCACAGATAGTATGTCTCAAACATACTTCTCTTAGTATACTAGAAGTTAGTATCATCAGGATAGTGTACGTACTAACTAGTAACTAATCCTCCACAGATAGTATGTCTCAAACATACTTCTCTTAGTATACTAGAAGTTAGTATCATCAGGATAGTGTACGTACTAACTAGTAACTAATCCTCCACAGATAGTATGTCTGAAACATACTTCTCTTAGTATACTAGAAGTTAGTATCATCAGGATAGTGTACGTACTAACTAGTAACTAATCCTCCACAGATAGTATGTCTCAAACATACTTCTCTTAGTATACTAGAAGTTAGTATCATCAGGATAGTGTACGTACTAACTAGTAACTAATCCTCCACAGATAGTATGTCTGAAACATACTTCTCTTAGTATACTAGAAGTTAGTATCATCAGGATAGTGTACGTACTAACTAGTAACTAATCCTCCACAGATAGTATGTCTCAAACATACTTCTCTTAGTATACTAGAAGTTAGTATCATCAGGATAGTGTACGTACTAACTAGTAACTAATCCTCCACAGATAGTATGTCTGAAACATACTTCTCTTAGTATACTAGAAGTTAGTATCATCAGGATAGTGTACGTACTAACTAGTAACTAATCCTCCACAGATAGTATGTCTCAAACATACTTCTCTTAGTATACTAGAAGTTAGTATCATCAGGATAGTGTACGTACTAACTAGTAACTAATCCTCCACAGATAGTATGTCTCAAACATACTTCTCTTAGTATACTAGAAGTTAGTATCATCAGGATAGTGTACGTACTAACTAGTAACTAATCCTCCACAGATAGTATGTCTCAAACATACTTCTCTTAGTATACTAGAAGTTAGTATCATCAGGATAGTGTACGTACTAACTAGTAACTAATCCTCCACAGATAGTACGTCTCAAATCACATACTTCTCTTAGTATACTAGAAGTTAGTATCATCAGGATAGTGTACGTACTAACTAGTAACTAATCCTCCACAGATAGTATGTCTCAAACATACTTCTCTTGGTATACTAGAAGTTAGTATCATCAAGATAGTGTACGTACTAACTAGTAACTAATCCTCCACAGATAGTATGTCTCAAACATACTTCTCTTAGTATACTAGAAGTTAGTATCATCAGGATAGTGTACGTACTAACTAGTAACTAATCCTCCACAGATAGTATGTCTCAAACATACTTCTCTTAGTATACTAGAAGTTAGTATGCATCAGGATAGTGTACGTACTAACTAGTAACTAATCCTCCACAGATAGTATGTCTCAAATCACATACTTCTCTTAGTATACTAGAAGTTAGTATCATCAGGATAGTGTACGTACTAACTAGTAACTAATCCTCCACAGATAGTATGTCTCAAACATACTTCTCTTAGTATACTAGAAGTTAGTATCATCAGGATAGTGTACATACTAACTAGTAACTAATCCTCCACAGATAGTATGTCTCAAACATACTTCTCTTAGTATACTAGAAGTTAGTATGCATCAGGATAGTGTACATACTAACTAGTAACTAATCCTCCACAGATAGTATGTCTCAAACATACTTCTCTTAGTATACTAGAAGTTAGTATCATCAGGATAGTGTACGTACTAACTAGTAACTAATCCTCCACAGATAGTATGTCTCAAACATACTTCTCTTAGTATACTAGAAGTTAGTATCATCAGGATAGTGTACATACTAACTAGTAACTAATCCTCCACAGATAGTATGTCTCAAACATACTTCTCTTAGTATACTAGAAGTTAGTATCATCAGGATAGTGTACATACTAACTAGTAACTAATCCTCCACAGATAGTATGTCTCAAACATACTTCTCTTAGTATACTAGAAGTTAGTATCATCAGGATAGTGTACGTACTAACTAGTAACTAATCCTCCACAGATAGTATGTCTCAAACATACTTCTCTTAGTATACTAGAAGTTAGTATCATCAGGATAGTGTACGTACTAACTAGTAACTAATCCTCCACAGATAGTATGTCTCAAATCACATACTTCTCTTAGTATACTAGAAGTTAGTATCATCAGGATAGTGTACGTACTAACTAGTAACTAATCCTCCACAGATAGTATGTCTCAAACATACTTCTCTTAGTATACTAGAAGTTAGTATCATCAGGATAGTGTATGTACTAACTAGTAACTAATCCTCCACAGATAGTATGTCTCAAATCACATACTTCTCTTAGTATACTAGAAGTTAGTATCATCAGGATAGTGTACATACTAACTAGTAACTAATCCTCCACAGATAGTATGTCTCAAACATACTTCTCTTAGTATACTAGAAGTTAGTATCATCAGGATAGTGTACATACTAACTAGTAACTAATCCTCCACAGATAGTATGTCTCAAACATACTTCTCTTAGTACACTAGAAGTTAGTATCATCAGGATAGTGTATGTACTAACTAGTAACTAATCCTCCACAGATAGTATGTCTCAAATCACATACTTCTCTTAGTATACTAGAAGTTAGTATCATCAGGATAGTGTACGTACTAACTAGTAACTAATCCTCCACAGATAGTATGTCTCAAATCACATACTTCTCTTAGTATACTAGAAGTTAGTATCATCAGGATAGTGTACGTACTAACTAGTAACTAATCCTCCACAGATAGTATGTCTAAAACATACTTCTCTTATTATACTAGAAGTTAGTATCATCAGGATAGTGTATGTACTAACTAGTAACTAATCCTCCACAGATAGTATGTCTCAAATCACATACTTCTCTTAGTATACTAGAAGTTAGTATCATCAGGATAGTGTATGTACTAACTAGTAACTAATCCTCCACAGATAGTATGTCTAAAATCACATACTTCTCTTAGTATACTAGAAGTTAGTATCATCAGGATAGTGTACGTACTAACTAGTAACTAATCCTCCACAGATAGTATGTCTCAAATCACATACTTCTCTTAGAATACTAGAAGTTAGTATCATCAGGATAGTGTACGTACTAACTAGTAACTAATCCTCCACAGATAGTATGTCTCAAACATACTTCTCTTAGTATACTAGAAGTTAGTATCATCAGGATAGTGTACGTACTAACTAGTAACTAATCCTCCACAGATAGTATGTCTGAAACATACTTCTCTTAGTATACTAGAAGTTAGTATCATCAGGATAGTGTACGTACTAACTAGTAACTAATCCTCCACAGATAGTATGTCTCAAACATACTTCTCTTAGTATACTAGAAGTTAGTATCATCAGGATAGTGTACGTACTAACTAGTAACTAATCCTCCACAGATAGTATGTCTCAAACATACTTCTCTTAGTATACTAGAAGTTAGTATCATCAGGATAGTGTACGTACTAACTAGTAACTAATCCTCCACAGATAGTATGTCTGAAACATACTTCTCTTAGTATACTAGAAGTTAGTATCATCAGGATAGTGTACGTACTAACTAGTAACTAATCCTCCACAGATAGTATGTCTCAAACATACTTCTCTTAGTATACTAGAAGTTAGTATCATCAGGATAGTGTACGTACTAACTAGTAACTAATCCTCCACAGATAGTATGTCTCAAACATACTTCTCTTAGTATACTAGAAGTTAGTATCATCAGGATAGTGTACGTACTAACTAGTAACTAATCCTCCACAGATAGTATGTCTCAAACATACTTCTCTTAGTATACTAGAAGTTAGTATCATCAGGATAGTGTACGTACTAACTAGTAACTAATCCTCCACAGATAGTATGTCTCAAACATACTTCTCTTAGTATACTAGAAGTTAGTATCATCAGGATAGTGTACGTACTAACTAGTAACTAATCCTCCACAGATAGTATGTCTCAAACATACTTCTCTTAGTATACTAGAAGTTAGTATCATCAGGATAGTGTACGTACTAACTAGTAACTAATCCTCCACAGATAGTATGTCTGAAACATACTTCTCTTAGTATACTAGAAGTTAGTATCATCAGGATAGTGTACGTACTAACTAGTAACTAATCCTCCACAGATAGTATGTCTCAAACATACTTCTCTTAGTATACTAGAAGTTAGTATCATCAGGATAGTGTACGTACTAACTAGTAACTAATCCTCCACAGATAGTATGTCTGAAACATACTTCTCTTAGTATACTAGAAGTTAGTATCATCAGGATAGTGTACGTACTAACTAGTAACTAATCCTCCACAGATAGTATGTCTCAAACATACTTCTCTTAGTATACTAGAAGTTAGTATCATCAGGATAGTGTACGTACTAACTAGTAACTAATCCTCCACAGATAGTATGTCTGAAACATACTTCTCTTAGTATACTAGAAGTTAGTATCATCAGGATAGTGTACGTACTAACTAGTAACTAATCCTCCACAGATAGTATGTCTCAAACATACTTCTCTTAGTATACTAGAAGTTAGTATCATCAGGATAGTGTACGTACTAACTAGTAACTAATCCTCCACAGATAGTATGTCTCAAACATACTTCTCTTAGTATACTAGAAGTTAGTATCATCAGGATAGTGTACGTACTAACTAGTAACTAATCCTCCACAGATAGTATGTCTCAAACATACTTCTCTTAGTATACTAGAAGTTAGTATCATCAGGATAGTGTACGTACTAACTAGTAACTAATCCTCCACAGATAGTACGTCTCAAATCACATACTTCTCTTAGTATACTAGAAGTTAGTATCATCAGGATAGTGTACGTACTAACTAGTAACTAATCCTCCACAGATAGTATGTCTCAAACATACTTCTCTTGGTATACTAGAAGTTAGTATCATCAAGATAGTGTACGTACTAACTAGTAACTAATCCTCCACAGATAGTATGTCTCAAACATACTTCTCTTAGTATACTAGAAGTTAGTATCATCAGGATAGTGTACGTACTAACTAGTAACTAATCCTCCACAGATAGTATGTCTCAAACATACTTCTCTTAGTATACTAGAAGTTAGTATGCATCAGGATAGTGTACGTACTAACTAGTAACTAATCCTCCACAGATAGTATGTCTCAAATCACATACTTCTCTTAGTATACTAGAAGTTAGTATCATCAGGATAGTGTACGTACTAACTAGTAACTAATCCTCCACAGATAGTATGTCTCAAACATACTTCTCTTAGTATACTAGAAGTTAGTATCATCAGGATAGTGTACATACTAACTAGTAACTAATCCTCCACAGATAGTATGTCTCAAACATACTTCTCTTAGTATACTAGAAGTTAGTATGCATCAGGATAGTGTACATACTAACTAGTAACTAATCCTCCACAGATAGTATGTCTCAAACATACTTCTCTTAGTATACTAGAAGTTAGTATCATCAGGATAGTGTACGTACTAACTAGTAACTAATCCTCCACAGATAGTATGTCTCAAACATACTTCTCTTAGTATACTAGAAGTTAGTATCATCAGGATAGTGTACATACTAACTAGTAACTAATCCTCCACAGATAGTATGTCTCAAACATACTTCTCTTAGTATACTAGAAGTTAGTATCATCAGGATAGTGTACATACTAACTAGTAACTAATCCTCCACAGATAGTATGTCTCAAACATACTTCTCTTAGTATACTAGAAGTTAGTATCATCAGGATAGTGTACGTACTAACTAGTAACTAATCCTCCACAGATAGTATGTCTCAAACATACTTCTCTTAGTATACTAGAAGTTAGTATCATCAGGATAGTGTACGTACTAACTAGTAACTAATCCTCCACAGATAGTATGTCTCAAATCACATACTTCTCTTAGTATACTAGAAGTTAGTATCATCAGGATAGTGTACGTACTAACTAGTAACTAATCCTCCACAGATAGTATGTCTCAAACATACTTCTCTTAGTATACTAGAAGTTAGTATCATCAGGATAGTGTATGTACTAACTAGTAACTAATCCTCCACAGATAGTATGTCTCAAATCACATACTTCTCTTAGTATACTAGAAGTTAGTATCATCAGGATAGTGTACATACTAACTAGTAACTAATCCTCCACAGATAGTATGTCTCAAACATACTTCTCTTAGTATACTAGAAGTTAGTATCATCAGGATAGTGTACATACTAACTAGTAACTAATCCTCCACAGATAGTATGTCTCAAACATACTTCTCTTAGTACACTAGAAGTTAGTATCATCAGGATAGTGTATGTACTAACTAGTAACTAATCCTCCACAGATAGTATGTCTCAAATCACATACTTCTCTTAGTATACTAGAAGTTAGTATCATCAGGATAGTGTACGTACTAACTAGTAACTAATCCTCCACAGATAGTATGTCTCAAATCACATACTTCTCTTAGTATACTAGAAGTTAGTATCATCAGGATAGTGTACGTACTAACTAGTAACTAATCCTCCACAGATAGTATGTCTAAAACATACTTCTCTTATTATACTAGAAGTTAGTATCATCAGGATAGTGTATGTACTAACTAGTAACTAATCCTCCACAGATAGTATGTCTCAAATCACATACTTCTCTTAGTATACTAGAAGTTAGTATCATCAGGATAGTGTATGTACTAACTAGTAACTAATCCTCCACAGATAGTATGTCTAAAATCACATACTTCTCTTAGTATACTAGAAGTTAGTATCATCAGGATAGTGTACGTACTAACTAGTAACTAATCCTCCACAGATAGTATGTCTCAAATCACATACTTCTCTTAGAATACTAGAAGTTAGTATCATCAGGATAGTGTACGTACTAACTAGTAACTAATCCTCCACAGATAGTATGTCTCAAACATACTTCTCTTAGTATACTAGAAGTTAGTATCATCAGGATAGTGTACGTACTAACTAGTAACTAATCCTCCACAGATAGTATGTCTCAAACATACTTCTCTTAGTATACTAGAAGTTAGTATCATCAGGATAGTGTACGTACTAACTAGTAACTAATCCTCCACAGATAGTATGTCTAAAATCACATACTTCTCCTAGTATACTAGAAGTTAGTATCATCAGGATAGTGTACGTACTAACTAGTAACTAATCCTCCACAGATAGTATGTCTCGAATCACATACTTCTCTTAGTATACTAGAAGTTAGTATCATCAGGATAGTGTACGTACTAACTAGTAACTAATCCTCCACAGATAGTATGTCTAAAATCACATACTTCTCTTAGTATACTAGAAGTTAGTATCATCAGGATAGTGTACGTACTAACTAGTAACTAATCCTCCACAGATAGTATGTCTCAAACATACTTCTCTTAGTATACTAGAAGTTAGTATCATCAGGATAGTGTACGTACTAACTAGTAACTAATCCTCCACAGATATTATGTCTCAAACATACTTCTCTTAGTATACTAGAAGTTAGTATCATCAGGATAGTGTACGTACTAACTAGTAACTAATCCTATATATATATATATATACGTATATATATATACGTATATATATATAAATGCAACGCCAGAGGTCGTATGTTTAATGATTCTTAGTTTAAAAAGTAAAAGTCAAAGAATCATGATTTTCTTTCTCCCCTGGAAGTAAAGAGTAGATCCAGATAAAGTACAATCGGTTGCTAAACAACCCTGACTCTTAAAAGAGAAGAAAATACTTTTAAAACATCTGAGGAGTTTGTTTTAAACGCAGGACAAAATGGCGGAGAAAGATTCTCCAAACAAAATATTGAATAAATGAAACACGACAGATTGTTTGTGGTTGATGTTAAAGTAAATATGATTTACAAGAACACAGTCGTCGTAAGATTAGATTCTATGATTCATCACTTTGAGGGTTTATTTATTATTTCGCAATCATCACTGAGCACATGTAGCTTCTAGGATCGACCAATCACAGCTCTTGAAACGATGACTCGTAACTATCAACCTCCTCGCTGGATAGAAGTTTCTGTTCATTCCTCTCTTAGAGTCAATAACTCGTAAACTATTAGGACGACTTTGTTCTCTGAGGATCTTCAGGATACGCCGCGGATCAGTGTTTCCTGTTCGACAGAGATGGTGAAGAAGTGGGACTCGAACCCGCGAGACCTGCTGCCGGGTCTGAGTCTGGCGTCAGCAGCTCGTCTAGTTTAGCAGAGATTATCCCTCGTCCAACCATCAAGAGATCCGGAATTAGTGGATCAATCCCAGCCTTCTCTTGAGTCGACACAAAGCGGAAACTTTGCGACACGACAGAGACTGAATGTCAGCGACACGGTTGCGTAACGGTTGCGTCACAGACGGAGGGTTGAAGGTTCAACTCCAGCTCCAGCTGCAGTCGTTCTTACCTTTATATCAGAAACTTTTTCACTTCGGAAGTTCAAAAATACTCTTAAGTGTTCCTAGTTGTGAGTCTGTCTTTGTGCGCTATCTGACCCGTTCAGGGTGTTCCCCTGCCTCTCACCCTAGGTAGCTAGGCTGAAGACCCCAATGCCCTTTGTGGTAGAAAAGGATTGAACGAATACAAGTGTTTCTATTTGATTTGAGTTCTTATGATGAAGCCGATGATCCTCAGGTTCATCTGGGTTTGTGTCAAGAAAAGGAACCGAAGCAGTTTCTAAACTTGATGGAACGTTTGCTAAAAACAAGCCACAGTATCTTCAGGTTCAAGAGTCGATCATCGAAGGAAGAGAACAGATTCCAACATGGAATTTAAAGAGTGTTTCCAAAGCAACGACCTTTGGTCCAGTTGTCTTTTCAGAACCACTTGACTTTGGACAGAACCAAGATTCTTCTGTTGTCACTTTGATTGTCTCTGGTGGATCATAGAAGATCCAACATCAGCGTGAGAACTTGGAACTTCTTCTTAGGGTCAGAATAATCCTAGCATGAGTAACCAGCCTCTTGTCTTTGTGTGAGTTACGAACATCTAAGTTGAAAACAATCAAATAGAAGCCACGCTGAGATGAAACCTTCTCCCCTGGATTATTGTGGGCACATCAATCCCGGGGCCAGGAAATCATCAGCGAGCGTCGCTGACATGAAAGTGCACGTCAGAGTTAAAACAGCAGGTCTGAAGCCACAGACATCAAAGTGTGTTATTTTTAAACTCGCCGTCCAGTTAGCAAAACAAAACACAATTTAGCTGACAAATGAAATATTGTCATCCCTGGAAACAAATGTATCCGTTGATGTTGGTCTGAGACGGAGGAGATTTTATTAATCACAGAAATACTCTTTTTATCCATCCATCCATCCATCCATCCATCCATCCATCCATCCATCCATCCATCCATCCATCCATCCATCCATCCATCCATCCATCCATCCATCCATCCATCCATCCATCCATCCATCCATCCATCCATCCATCCATCCATCCATCCATCCATCCATCCATCCATCCATCCATCCATCCATCCATCCATCCATCCATCCATCCTTCAATCTATCCATCCATCCATCCATCCATCCATCCTTCAATCTATCCATCCATCCATCCATCCATCCATCCTTCAATCTATCCATCCATCCATCCATCCATCCATCCAACCATCCATCCATCCATCCATCCATCCATCCATCCATCCATCCATCCATCCTTCAATCTATCCATCCATCCATCCATCCATCCTTCAATCTATCATCCATCCATCCATCCATCCATCCTTCAATCTATCCATCCATCCATCCATCCATCCATCCATCCATCCAACCATCCATCCATCCATCCATCCTTCAATCTATCCATCCATCCATCCATCCATCCATCCATCCATCCATCCTTCAATCTATCCATCCATCCATCCATCCATCCATCCTTCAATCCATCCATCCATCCATCCATCCATCCATCCATCCATCCATCCATCCATCCATCCATCCATCCATCCATCTCTCTCTCTCTCTCTCTCTCTCTCACTCTCTCTCTCTCTCGATGAATGGATGGATGGATGGATGGATAAACTATAAAAACAAACGGTTCATGTGTAATTTCATGTGTTCAACACATCACTCAAGCAAGTATCTGGACACCAGCCTCCTCGTGATCATGATCTGAGGTGAAGCCTCTCAAGCTCGTTCATGGAGAAACAACACTGTCCTCGACTCATCTCTCAACCTGTGTCCAGTCCAGAGAGTTCACCTCCAGTCCGACCACAGCCCCGAACCCTCGTCACCAGCTCCGGTCCAGCCTGTTGAGTCCAGTCGTTGAGCAGCACCAGAGACTCCAAGCAGAACCGTCGCTGAAGGACTGAACAAAGTGTTGATGGATGCTTCACAGTCTCTTATGGTCCTATAGGCAAGATTTGTACACTTAACGTGACGCGTCTAACCATGAACTCAAATCAAAAGTAGTCTTATTAAAAAGTTAGTTAAAAGAACGAGTTCCTCAAACTCTATGACACTATTTTTTTTTATCTATGTTCTTAACATTTGCACTTTGTCATCCCTTGAACTTTGTTCTTTACATTTGCACTTTGTCATCCCTTGAACTTTGTTCTTTATATTTGCACTTTGTCATCTATTGTGATTTGTTCTTTATATTTGCACTTTGTCATCCCTTGAACTTTGTTCTTTATATTTGCACTTTGTCATCTATTGTGCTTTGTTCTTTATATTTGCACTTTGTCATCTTTTGAACTTTGTTCTTTATATTTGCACTTTGTCATCTATTGTGCTTTGTTCTTTATATTTGCACTTTGTCATCCCTTGACTTTGTTCTTTATATTTGCACTTTGTCATCCCTTGAACTTTGTTCTTTATATTTGCACTTTGTCATCTTTTGTACTTTGTCCCTTTCTTTGCGTTATTTCCTTTGATCTATGTTCTTTATATTTGCACTTGGTCATCCCTCGATCTTTGTTCTTTTAATTTTACTTTGTTCTTGTTTTTATGAAACTATCGTCTGCTGTGAACTGTTAAAACAAATTTCCTGAAGGATCTTCCTGATGACTCTCACTTCTCTCTTCACATCAGACACCAAATCTCTTGCTCAAACTCAGTGGGCGGAGCTTATGACAAAGAAAAGCGTCCCAATGGTTGATGTTGTAACTTGTGGTCCAATCAGCTGCAGCTTCACTGACATGTTTCCGTGAGTGTGTCGCGTCGATCAAGTTGTTGTTATAGTAACACAATCAAAGTTCAACAGATGAAAATGCTAAAAGAGTGAATTGAGGCTCTTAACTCTCGGAACATCACTGGTGTGTGTCTGTATCCTCCTGGTGTGAGTCTGTATCCTCTGCTCCTGGTGTGTGTCTGTATCCTCCTGGTGTGAGTCTGTATCCTCCTGGTGTGAGTCTGTATCCTCCTGGTGTGTGTCTGTATCCTCCTGGTGTGTGTCTGTATCCTCCTGGTGTGAGTCTGTATCCTCCTGGTGTGTGTCTGTATCCTCCTGGTGTGTGTCTGTATCCTCCTGGTGTGAGTCTGTATCCTCCTGGTGTGAGTCTGTATCCTCCTGGTGTGAGTCTGTATCCTCCTGGTGTGTGTCTGTATCCTCCTGGTGTGTGTCTGTATCCTCCTGGTGTGAGTCTGTATCCTCCTGGTGTGAGTCTGTATCCTCCTGGTGTGAGTCTGTATCCTCCTGGTGTGAGTCTGTATCCTCCTGGTGTGAGTCTGTATCCTCCTGGTGTGAGTCTGTATCCTCCTGGTGTGTGTCTGTATCCTCCTGGTGTGAGTCTGTATCCTCCTGGTGTGAGTCTGTATCCTCCTGGTGTGAGTCTGTATCCTCCTGGTGTGTGTCTGTATCCTCCTGGTGTGAGTCTGTATCCTCCTGGTGTATGTCTGTATCCTCCTGGTGTGTGTCTGTATCCTCCTGGTGTGAGTCTGTATCCTCCTGGTGTGAGTCTGTATCCTCCTGGTGTGAGTCTGTATCCTCCTGGTGTGTGTCTGTATCCTCCTGGTGTGAGTCTGTATCCTCCTGGTGTGTGTCTGTATCCTCCTGGTGTGAGTCTGTATCCTCCTGGTGTGAGTCTGTATCCTCCTGGTGTGTGTCTGTATCCTCCTGGTGTGTGTCTGTATCCTCCTGGTGTGAGTCTGTATCCTCCTGGTGTGTGTCTGTATCCTCCTGGTGTGAGTCTGTATCCTCCTGGTGTGAGTCTGTATCCTCCTGGTGTGTGTCTGTATCCTCCTGGTGTGTGTCTGTATCCTCCTGGTGTGAGTCTGTATCCTCCTGGTGTGAGTCTGTATCCTCCTGGTGTGAGTCTGTATCCTCCTGGTGTGTGTCTGTATCCTCCTGGTGTGAGTCTGTATCCTCCTGGTGTGTGTCTGTATCCTCCTGGTGTGAGTCTGTATCCTCCTGGTGTGAGTCTGTATCCTCCTGGTGTGTGTCTGTATCCTCCTGGTGTGTGTCTGTATCCTCCTGGTGTGAGTCTGTATCCTCCTGGTGTGTGTCTGTATCCTCCTGGTGTGTGTCTGTATCCTCCTGGTGTGTGTCTGTATCCTCCTGGTGTGAGTCTGTATCCTCCTGGTGTGAGTCTGTATCCTCCTGGTGTGTGTCTGTATCCTCCTGGTGTGTGTCTGTATCCTCCTGGTGTGAGTCTGTATCCTCCTGGTGTGTGTCTGTATCCTCCTGGTGTGAGTCTGTATCCTCCTGGTGTGAGTCTGTATCCTCCTGGTGTGAGTCTGTATCCTCCTGGTGTGTGTCTGTATCCTCCTGGTGTGAGTCTGTATCCTCCTGGTGTGTGTCTGTATCCTCCTGGTGTGAGTCTGTATCCTCCTGGTGTGAGTCTGTATCCTCCTGGTGTGTGTCTGTATCCTCCTGGTGTGTGTCTGTATCCTCCTGGTGTGAGTCTGTATCCTCCTGGTGTGTGTCTGTATCCTCCTGGTGTGAGTCTGTATCCTCCTGGTGTGAGTCTGTATCCTCCTGGTGTGAGTCTGTATCCTCCTGGTGTGTGTCTGTATCCTCCTGGTGTGAGTCTGTATCCTCCTGGTGTGTGTCTGTATCCTCCTGGTGTGAGTCTGTATCCTCCTGGTGTGAGTCTGTATCCTCCTGGTGTGTGTCTGTATCCTCCTGGTGTGAGTCTGTATCCTCCTGGTGTGTGTCTGTATCCTCCTGGTGTGAGTCTGTATCCTCCTGGTGTGTGTCTGTATCCTCCTGGTGTGAGTCTGTATCCTCCTGGTGTGAGTCTGTATCCTCCTGGTGTGAGTCTGTATCCTCCTGGTGTGAGTCGGTATCCTCCTGGTGTGAGTCTGTATCCTCCTGGTGTGTGTCTGTATCCTCCTGGTGTGAGTCTGTATCCTCCTGGTGTGAGTCTGTATCCTCCTGGTGTGTGTCTGTATCCTCCTGGTGTGTGTCTGTATCCTCCTGGTGTGAGTCTGTATCCTCCTGGTGTGAGTCTGTATCCTCCTGGTGTGTGTCTGTATCCTCCTGGTGTGTGTCTGTATCCTCCTGGTGTGAGTCTGTATCCTCCTGGTGTGTGTCTGTATCCTCCTGGTGTGTGTCTGTATCCTCCTGGTGTGTGTCTGTATCCTCCTGGTGTGAGTCTGTATCCTCCTGGTGTGTGTCTGTATCCTCCTGGTGTGAGTCTGTATCCTCCTGGTGTGAGTCTGTATCCTCCTGGTGTGAGTCTGTATCCTCCTGGTGTGTGTCTGTATCCTCCTGGTGTGAGTCTGTATCCTCCTGGTGTGTGTCTGTATCCTCCTGGTGTGAGTCTGTATCCTCCTGGTGTGAGTCTGTATCCTCCTGGTGTGAGTCTGTATCCTCCTGGTGTGTGTCTGTATCCTCCTGGTGTGTGTCTGTATCCTCCTGGTGTGAGTCTGTATCCTCCTGGTGTGTGTCTGTATCCTCCTGGTGTGTGTCTGTATCCTCCTGGTGTGAGTCTGTATCCTCCTGGTGTGTGTCTGTATCCTCCTGGTGTGTGTCTGTATCCTCCTGGTGTGAGTCAAACAAAGGAACATGTCATTAATAAACAATAAAACACGGTGCACTAAATAAACAATAACTTGGTAAAGTTGTATAACTTCGAGTCCAAATCCCAGAGCCACAAATGAGAAGAAGCAAGAAGAATCAAGGGAGCCAAAATCAAATTGGAACACAGACAAGCTGGCACTGAAGACCAGAACCAGAACCAGAACCAGGTGGATAAAGAAGCCTCGGGCTGCAGGATCCTGGAGTGTCGGGGAGTTTTTTAAATGTTCTCGTCATTTTGTTGTTATTTGAGCCGATGATAGTTTGATGAAGCGTCATGTGACATGGATGGATGGATGGATGGATGGATGGATGGATGGATGGATGGATGGATGGATGGATGGATGGATGGATGGATGGATGGATGGATGGATGGATGGATGGATGGATGGATGGATGGATGGATGGATGGATGGATGGATGGATGGATGGATGGATGGATGGATGGATAGATATGGATGGATGGATGGATGGATGGATGGATGGATGGATGGATGGATGGATGGATGGATGGATGGATGGATGGATGGATGGATGGATGGATGGATGGATGGAGGGATGGATGGATGGATGGATGGATGGATGGATGGATGGATGGATGGATGGATGGATGGATGGATGGATGGATGGAGGGATGGATGATGGATGGATGAACTCACCTGCCCAAGAAGAACGCGACGTAGAACAAGGAGGAGAAATACGTGAAGAATTGAAATGTTAACATCTTGACTGTGAAATTTTTCTCTGTTGCCGCAAATGATCTGGTTTTCTCTGAGACAAAGAAAACACACTTGTTAGCTTCTTATCTTATCTTCTTATCTTATCTAGTCTTCTTATCGTCTCTTCTTATCTAGTCTTCTTATCTTTTCTTCTTATCTTCTCTTCTTATCTTCTCTTCTTGTATCTTCTTATCTAGTCTTCTTATCTTATCTTCTCTTCTTCTCTTCTTATCTTATATTCTTATCTTATCTTCTCTAGTCTTCTTCTCTTCTCTTCTTACCTTCTCTTCTTATCTAGTCTTCTTATCTTCTCTTCTTATCTTCTCTTCTTATCTATTCTTCTTATCTTCTCTTCTTCTCTTCTCTTCTCTTCTTATCTTATCTTCTTGTCATTTTATCTTCTTATCTTATCTTCTTATCTTCTCTAGTCTTCTTATCTTCTCTTCTTATCTAGTGTTCTTATCTTCTCTTATCTTCTTATCTAGTCTTCTCATCTTATATTCTTATCTTATCTTCTTATCTATTCTTCTTATCTTCTCTTCTTCTCTTCTCTTCTCTTCATAGCTTATCTTCTTGTCATTTTATCTTCTTATCTTATCTTCTTAGCTTATCTTCTTATCTTCTCTAGTCTTCTTATCTTCTCTTCTTATCTAGTGTTCTTATCTTATCTTCTCATCTTATTTTCTCTTCTTCTCTTCTTATCTTATCTTCTTATCTTTTCTTATCTTATCTTCTTATCTTATCTTCTTATCTTCTCTTGGCACCATCAGTTCAAGAAGGATGTTTCAACAGAATAATAACTCTAGAGCTGAGTGACGACTCATCACACAATGATCCTCAAACATCTCTGACACACGAGATATCAGAAAGAATCACTTCTCCAGTCGTAACGAGAACCTGAGATGTTTGATTCGATCTTCGGTCCACGAGGCTCAACAAGAAGGTCCAGGTAAAGAGACACAAGGTACAAATGTTTAACTTCTCTCTCTGAATATGAAACTAAATACGATGGTTTCCTGGCTGATATGAGAAGGTCTGAATAAATCAACATAAATCCATATCGCAGCTCCATTAGTCGTATTGTTTTTCTCTTCAATTCTCTATTATTAATTACCTCGGCGTAATATGTGAGCAGTTCTCATTTTAGACAGTAATTAGAAACACATTACTGCGCGGCTGATGCAACGTGACTTCACTCCAACAATGTTGCCTGCGAGCTCTGAGATGAATCTGCGAGCAGAGAAGTTGCCCTCGAGACGCTCGCCAACCAGAGGCGGCAGGAATGGATTTGTGAGTTCGTCTCTTTGGCACGATCGCCATGTTTAGCAAGTCTGGACTTGTTTCTATTACCTCCGTCTCCGTCGCCACGTCAACACAACAACAAAAAACAACCTCCAGAATTGCTGTAACCCCAGGAAACCTTCTGACCGAGGGAATCGGTGCGAGAAGGAAGAGGGAGGTCAGTGTTGCCACGGCGACCGGCCTTCAGTCTGAGCGGCAACATGTGGGCAGTGATGCTGCAGAATTACTTCTGCTCTCGGAAACATGCCAGATATTCTGGTCGGTGTTGATGTTTATGAATGTACTGGAGCTTCTGTTCATGTTTTAATGTTGAATCTTTCTCTTCAAGACGCAGTAACTTCTCATCATGACCATGTTTTAATTATTACTTTATAAAGTTGCTCTGAAATCTGGACGAACGAGAGGTTACGAGAGTCTATGATGACGTATTAATGGCTTCACTCCTCCAGCTGTGATCACGCTTTGTTTTTACAACGAGTCCCTTTGAGGTGAAGACCAATGATGACGCGCAGTGACAGACCTCCATGCTTGACCAATCACAGCAGAGTGGGCGTGGTTACGGTCAACAAGATTTAATCTCCAGAAAAACAAAGTGTTTTCAGTGGGCGGAGCTTAAGATCATTTTTCCAGTATTTCATTGAAAAGAGAGTTTTATACAAACACACACTGATGATACAATATTTTCATTAACTAAGAGAATATTGGAGTATTATTTTGAATTATTTGTAGTTTTATTAACTAAGAGAATATTGGAGTATTATTTGTAGTTTTATTAACT
>NC_141825.1:28484516-28492016 GCF_982586985.1 Callionymus lyra | reverse complement strand
TTGACTCGTCCTGCTGGAGTGTTTGACTCGTCCTGCTGGAGTGTTTGACTCGTCCTGCTGGAGTGTTTGACTCGTCCTGCTGGAGTGTTTGACTCGTCCTGCTGGAGTGTTTGACTCGTCCTGCTCGAGTGTTTGACTCGTCCTGCTGGAGTGTTTGACTCGTCCTGCTGGAGTGTTTGACTCGTCCTTCTGGAGTGTTTGACTCGTCCTGCTGGAGTGTTTGACTCGTCCTGCTGGAGTGTTTGACTCGTCCTGCTCGAGTGTTTGACTCGTCCTGCTGGAGTGTTTGACTCGTCCTGCTGGAGTGTTTGACTCGTCCTGCTCGAGTGTTTGACTCGTCCTGCTCGAGTGTTTGACTCGTCCTGCTGGAGTGTTTGACTCGTCCTGCTGGAGTGTTTGACTCGTCCTGCTGGAGTGTTTGACTCGTCCTGCTCGAGTGTTTGACTCGTCCTGCTGGAGTGTTTGACTCGTCCTGCTGGAGTGTTTGACTCCTGCTGGAGTGTTTGACTCGTCCTGCTGGAGTGTTTGACTCGTCCTGCTGGAGTGTTTGACTCGTCCTGCTGGAGTGTTTGACTCGTCCTGCTCGAGTGTTTGACTCGACCTGCTCGAGTGTTTGACTCGTCCTGCTCGAGTGTTTGACTCGTCCTGCTGGAGTGTTTGACTCGTCCTGCTGGAGTGTTTGACTCCTGCTGGAGTGTTTGACTCGTCCTGCTGGAGTGTTTGACTCGTCCTGCTGGAGTGTTTGACTCGTCCTGCTGGAGTGTTTGACTCGTCCTCCTCGAGTGTTTGACTCGTCCTGCTGGAGTGTTTGACTCGTCCTGCTGGAGTGTTTGACTCGTCCTGCTCGAGTGTTTGACTCGTCCTGCTGGAGTGTTTGACTCGTCCTGCTCGAGTGTTTGACTCGTCCTGCTGGAGTGTTTGACTCGTCCTGCTGGAGTGTTTGACTCGTCCTGCTGGAGTGTTTGACTCGTCCTGCTCGAGTGTTTGACTCGTCCTGCTGGAGTGTTTGACTCGTCCTGCTGGAGTGTTTGACTCGTCCTGCTGGAGTGTTTGACTCGTCCTGCTGGAGTGTTTGACTCGTCCTGCTGGAGTGTTTGACTCGTCCTGCTCGAGTGTTTGACTCGTCCTGCTGGAGTGTTTGACTCGTCCTGCTGGAGTGTTTGACTCGTCCTTCTGGAGTGTTTGACTCGTCCTGCTGGAGTGTTTGACTCGTCCTGCTGGAGTGTTTGACTCGTCCTGCTCGAGTGTTTGACTCGTCCTGCTGGAGTGTTTGACTCGTCCTGCTGGAGTGTTTGACTCGTCCTGCTGGAGTGTTTGACTCGTCCTGCTCGAGTGTTTGACTCGTCCTGCTCGAGTGTTTGACTCGTCCTGCTGGAGTGTTTGACTCGTCCTGCTGGAGTGTTTGACTCGTCCTGCTGGAGTGTTTGACTCGTCCTGCTGGAGTGTTTGACTCGTCCTGCTCGAGTGTTTGACTCGTCCTGCTGGAGTGTTTGACTCGTCCTGCTGGAGTGTTTGACTCCTGCTGGAGTGTTTGACTCGTCCTGCTGGAGTGTTTGACTCGTCCTGCTGGAGTGTTTGACTCGTCCTGCTGGAGTGTTTGACTCGTCCTGCTCGAGTGTTTGACTCGACCTGCTCGAGTGTTTGACTCGTCCTGCTCGAGTGTTTGACTCGTCCTGCTGGAGTGTTTGACTCGTCCTGCTGGAGTGTTTGACTCCTGCTGGAGTGTTTGACTCGTCCTGCTGGAGTGTTTGACTCGTCCTGCTGGAGTGTTTGACTCGTCCTGCTGGAGTGTTTGACTCGTCCTCCTCGAGTGTTTGACTCGTCCTGCTGGAGTGTTTGACTCGTCCTGCTGGAGTGTTTGACTCGTCCTGCTCGAGTGTTTGACTCGTCCTGCTCGAGTGTTTGACTCGTCCTGCTCGAGTGTTTGACTCGTCCTGCTCGAGTGTTTGACTCGTCCTGCTCGAGTGTTTGACTCGTCCTGCTGGAGTGTTTGACTCGTCCTGCTGGAGTGTTTGACTCGTCCTGCTGGAGTGTTTGACTCGTCCTGCTCGAGTGTTTGACTCGTCCTGCTGGAGTGTTTGACTCGTCCTGCTGGAGTGTTTGACTCGTCCTGCTGGAGTGTTTGACTCGTCCTGCTGGAGTGTTTGACTCGTCCTGCTCAAGTGTTTGACTCGTCCTGCTCGAGTGTTTGACTCGTCCTGCTCGAGTGTTTGACTCGTCCTGCTGGAGTGTTTGACTCGTCCTGCTCAAGTGTTTGACTCGTCCTGCTCGAGTGTTTGACTCGTCCTGCTGGAGTGTTTGACTCGTCCTGCTGGAGTGTTTGACTCGTCCTGCTCGAGTGTTTGACTCGTCCTGCTGGAGTGTTTGACTCGTCCTGCTGGAGTGTTTGACTCGTCCTGCTGGAGTGTTTGACTCGTCCTGCTCGAGTGTTTGACTCGTCCTGCTGGAGTGTTTGACTCCTGCTGGAGTGTTTGACTCGTCCTGCTGGAGTGTTTGACTCGTCCTGCTGGAGTGTTTGACTCGTCCTGCTGGAGTGTTTGACTCGTCCTGCTCGAGTGTTTGACTCGTCCTGCTCGAGTGTTTGACTCGTCCTGCTGGAGTGTTTGACTCGTCCTGCTGGAGTGTTTGACTCCTGCTGGAGTGTTTGACTCGTCCTCCTCGAGTGTTTGACTCGTCCTGCTGGAGTGTTTGACTCGTCCTGCTCGAGTGTTTGACTCGTCCTGCTGGAGTGTTTGACTCGTCCTGCTGGAGTGTTTGACTCCTGCTGGAGTGTTTGACTCGTCCTGCTGGAGTGTTTGACTCGTCCTCCTCGAGTGTTTGACTCGTCCTGCTGGAGTGTTTGACTCGTCCTGCTGGAGTGTTTGACTCGTCCTGCTGGAGTGTTTGACTCGTCCTGCTGGAGTGTTTGACTCGTCCTGCTCGAGTGTTTGACTCGTCCTGCTGGAGTGTTTGACTCGTCCTGCTCGAGTGTTTGACTCGTCCTGCTCGAGTGTTTGACTCGTCCTGCTGGAGTGTTTGACTCGTCCTGCTGGAGTGTTTGACTCGTCCTGCTGGAGTGTTTGACTCGTCCTGCTGGAGTGTTTGACTCGTCCTGCTGGAGTGTTTGACTCGTCCTGCTGGAGTGTTTGACTCGTCCTGCTGGAGTGTTTGACTCGTCCTGCTGGAGTGTTTGACTCGTCCTGCTGCAGTGTTTGACTCGTCCTGCTCGAGTGTTTGACTCGTCCTGCTCAAGTGTTTGACTCGTCCTGCTCGAGTGTTTGACTCGTCCTGCTCGAGTGTTTGACTCGTCCTGCTGGAGTGTTTGACTCGTCCTCCTCGAGTCACTCGTCCTGCTGGAGTGTTTGACTCGTCCTGCTCGAGTCACTCGTCCTGCTGGAGTGTTTGACTCGTCCTGCTGGAGTGTTTGACTCGTCCTGCTGGAGTGTTTGACTCGTCCTGCTGGAGTGTTTGACTCGTCCTGCTGGAGTGTTTGACTCGTCCTGCTGGAGTGTTTGACTCGTCCTGCTCGAGTGTTTGACTCGTCCTGCTGGAGTGTTTGACTCGTCCTGCTGGAGTGTTTGACTCGTCCTGCTGGAGTGTTTGACTCGTCCTGCTCGAGTGTTTGACTCGACCTGCTCGAGTGTTTGACTCGTCCTGCTCGAGTGTTTGACTCGTCCTGCTGGAGTGTTTGACTCGTCCTGCTGGAGTGTTTGACTCCTGCTGGAGTGTTTGACTCGTCCTGCTGGAGTGTTTGACTCGTCCTGCTGGAGTGTTTGACTCGTCCTGCTCGAGTGTTTGACTCGTCCTGCTGCAGTGTTTGACTCGTCCTGCTCGAGTGTTTGACTCGTCCTGCTCAAGTGTTTGACTCGTCCTGCTCGAGTGTTTGACTCGTCCTGCTCGAGTGTTTGACTCGTCCTGCTGGAGTGTTTGACTCGTCCTGCTCGAGTGTTTGACTCGTCCTGCTGCAGTGTTTGACTCGTCCTGCTCGAGTGTTTGACTCGTCCTGCTCAAGTGTTTGACTCGTCCTGCTCGAGTGTTTGACTCGTCCTGCTCGAGTGTTTGACTCGTCCTGCTCGAGTGTTTGACTCGTCCTGCTCGAGTGTTTGACTCGTCCTGCTGGAGTGTTTGACTCGTCCTCCTCGAGTCACTCGTCCTGCTGGAGTGTTTGACTCGTCCTGCTGGAGTGTTTGACTCGTCCTGCTGGAGTGTTTGACTCCTGCTGGAGTGTTTGACTCGTCCTGCTGGAGTGTTTGACTCGTCCTGCTGGAGTGTTTGACTCGTCCTGCTGGAGTGTTTGACTCCTGCTGGAGTGTTTGACTCGTCCTGCTGGAGTGTTTGACTCCTGCTGGAGTGTTTGACTCGTCCTCCTCGAGTGTTTGACTCGTCCTGCTGGAGTGTTTGACTCGTCCTGCTCGAGTGTTTGACTCGTCCTGCTGGAGTGTTTGACTCGTCCTGCTCGAGTGTTTGACTCGTCCTGCTGGAGTGTTTGACTCGTCCTGCTGGAGTGTTTGACTCGTCCTGCTGGAGTGTTTGACTCGTCCTGCTGGAGTGTTTGACTCGTCCTGCTGGAGTGTTTGACTCGTCCTGCTGGAGTGTTTGACTCGTCCTGCTGGAGTGTTTGACTCGTCCTGCTCGAGTGTTTGACTCGTCCTGCTGGAGTGTTTGACTCGTCCTGCTCGAGTGTTTGACTCGTCCTGCTCGAGTGTTTGACTCGTCCTGCTGGAGTGTTTGACTCGTCCTGCTGGAGTGTTTGACTCGTCCTGCTGGAGTGTTTGACTCGTCCTGCTCGAGTGTTTGACTCGTCCTGCTGGAGTGTTTGACTCGTCCTGCTGGAGTGTTTGACTCGTCCTGCTGGAGTGTTTGACTCGTCCTGCTGGAGTGTTTGACTCGTCCTGCTGCAGTGTTTGACTCGTCCTGCTCGAGTGTTTGACTCGTCCTGCTCAAGTGTTTGACTCGTCCTGCTCGAGTGTTTGACTCGTCCTGCTCGAGTGTTTGACTCGTCCTGCTGGAGTGTTTGACTCGTCCTCCTCGAGTCACTCGTCCTGCTGGAGTGTTTGACTCGTCCTGCTGGAGTGTTTGACTCGTCCTGCTGGAGTGTTTGACTCGTCCTGCTGGAGTGTTTGACTCGTCCTGCTGGAGTGTTTGACTCGTCCTGCTGGAGTGTTTGACTCGTCCTGCTCGAGTGTTTGACTCGTCCTGCTGGAGTGTTTGACTCGTCCTGCTGGAGTGTTTGACTCGTCCTGCTGGAGTGTTTGACTCGTCCTGCTGGAGTGTTTGACTCGTCCTGCTGGAGTGTTTGACTCGTCCTGCTCGAGTGTTTGACTCGTCCTGCTGGAGTGTTTGACTCGTCCTGCTGGAGTGTTTGACTCGTCCTTCTGGAGTGTTTGACTCGTCCTGCTGGAGTGTTTGACTCGTCCTGCTGGAGTGTTTGACTCGTCCTGCTCGAGTGTTTGACTCGTCCTGCTGGAGTGTTTGACTCGTCCTGCTGGAGTGTTTGACTCGTCCTGCTCGAGTGTTTGACTCGTCCTGCTCGAGTGTTTGACTCGTCCTGCTGGAGTGTTTGACTCGTCCTGCTGGAGTGTTTGACTCGTCCTGCTGGAGTGTTTGACTCGTCCTGCTCGAGTGTTTGACTCGTCCTGCTGGAGTGTTTGACTCGTCCTGCTGGAGTGTTTGACTCCTGCTGGAGTGTTTGACTCGTCCTGCTGGAGTGTTTGACTCGTCCTGCTGGAGTGTTTGACTCGTCCTGCTGGAGTGTTTGACTCGTCCTGCTGGAGTGTTTGACTCGTCCTGCTGGAGTGTTTGACTCGTCCTGCTGGAGTGTTTGACTCGTCCTGCTCGAGTGTTTGACTCGTCCTGCTGGAGTGTTTGACTCGTCCTGCTCGAGTGTTTGACTCGTCCTGCTGGAGTGTTTGACTCGTCCTGCTCGAGTGTTTGACTCGTCCTGCTCGAGTGTTTGACTCGTCCTGCTCGAGTGTTTGACTCGTCCTGCTGGAGTGTTTGACTCGTCCTGCTCGAGTCACTCGTCCTGCTCGAGTCGTGACTCATCGTCGGTCGTTCTTATATTTTTGAGGTCAAACGATGGTTTTAATGAGTTTATTTGAAACATATTATTGTTAACAATTAGAAAAAAGGTAAATAAGGGAAAAAACGTTTATTTTTTAATTCATTTTTAGTTCATTCATTTTTGTGTATTGTGTGTAAGTGACATTATTGTTGGTCAATGTTGTTGCTATAGCAACGCGACACCTGCAAGATTGCAGCTCATGATGATAATTTGAAGACTAATCTCTGAAGAACCACATGGACACATCTGTGGGTGATTGACAGCTGCTCTGTTCATCTGATGGTCTATAGAATAACGTTGATCTGATGAATATAATGTTTAAGATTTTATGATCGACTAAAACCAAACTGAGTCTCACAATGACAGCAAAACTGAGGTTGAACTTCTATGAAGGACAAACACAGATTTATTTTTTTAAAAGAGCCCATAGAGGGCGCTGTGGCGCCACTGCATTGTTGAATTTCTTTATCTTTTCATCTTATTTTATTATTATTTATTATTTTTACTATCTCTGTAGAAGTCTTCACACTGATAATTATCTCGGGGTCGTTTTGAAGATCCATCGTTAGCTCAGCCAATCATACGACGTCACGAAGGTAGAGAAGAAGCTTCGTCTCTGGAGATGTTTCGACTGTAATGATCGTCTCATGTAATCGTAAAAGTTCACTTTCACAGTTCGCTCGGTTGGTTGCGCGCTAAATATTTTTGGAATTTGAGGACGTGAAGTTTTCTCTTCGATTCCCAATCTTGAAATTTATATCTTTTTTCTTTAAATTAAAATTTCTTTGCAGTGTGTTTGTGTGTTTTTGATAATTTGGTAGAAAGTATCTCTGATGTTCTGGACGACAGGTTGTCAATCTTTTTACTTTGTTTTTTAAATAATTGAGTTTATTCTGTATAAAGTATGTTAAAGTGTAATTAAAATGTGTTTTCATCTAAACAAGGATCATAATAAACATTATTATCCATCATTAACTGTCAAAGTATTCCTTCAACGGTATGGACAGGAAATGTACTGGAAAAGAGCGCCACCTAGAATACTTTTCACCAGTCGCTACTACTGCTATACTATACTATACTATACTATACTAAACTATACTATACTATACTAAACTATACTATACTATACTAAACTTTACTATACTATATCAAAATCAGATTTATACTTCCCGTTAATGACCTTTATTATTGATTGATTGATGGATGCTCTCATTATTCAATTGAAACTAGCGACGAGCTAACGCAGCCTTAAGGGGTCACAGTGTCGTTCGGAGCCGGACCCGAGCCCCGATAACTGGGTCGTGTCAGGAAGAGCATCCGATGTAAAATCTGAGCCAAAACCAAATATGCGAATCACAACCATGACGTCCATACGATCGTCGAGGCCTGAAGACGACCGCCATTGGTGCCGACAACCTACAGGACAACGATGGAAATCGGGCTTCTGTGGGTGGAAG
>NC_141825.1:28284516-28309516 GCF_982586985.1 Callionymus lyra | reverse complement strand
AGCGAGTGAGAACCTCAGAGGATCTGATGTTGCTTCACATAATTGGTCTCTGAGGTCGGACCACAACAGACCTGCTGACAGGTCCAGCAAAACAAAGTCTGTTGAATGTTTCATAAGGTTGGTGTGTTGAAGGTCAGCGTGAGTCACATCTACACGTCCTTGACTCCATCATCCTACACTCCTGCGTCTCCATGGTAACATTGAACAATGGTTCTTTGACGGTACAAAGTAAACCGTGGATCTCAGACCTGATGAACATATGACCTGTGGACCCTCAGAGTCCAGCTCTGGGAGTCCCTCAGCAATATGAGCAAGAACCTGAAGCAACATTGATCGTTCCTCGTCAATACAGAATCAATAAATGATTCGGAGTCGGAGTCGGAGTCGGAGTCGGAGTCGGAGTCGGAGTCGGAGTCGGAGAACCTTCACAACTCAAGTGTTCTTCACATGATCCTTCAGGACTTCCTGTGATTACTCTGGACGAGGCGTCCACCTGCAGAGCCTTCTGACGACAGAGATGTTGTGGACTAAAGGTCTCCTGGAAGGTTTTTCAAAGGGTTCTTGGGATCTGGTTTCACGTCTCTACGGGAACACTAGACAAGTGCAGACCACGATAATGACTTCCGGGTCTTTGTCTTCCTCTCGTACCTGCCTCCCCCTGACACACCTGCGCTCCTGAGGGATCACATTCCCAGGACTACCTAGAGATGTTTGCTTGGATCTGGACCTCCTCGGAGCTTCTGGTCTCAAGAGCTGATGTCACACGAGTGTGAGAGAAGAAGAAGATCAAGATCAACACCTGATGCTTGAAAATGATCTCAAGCTCCGCCCACTGAAAACACTTTTTCTGGAGATGAAATCTTGTTGACCATAACCACACCCACTCTGCTGTGATTGGTCAAGCATGGAGGTTTGTCACATCAATCCCGGAAATCTTCACCTTCAACAGGACTCGTTGTGTAAACAAAGCATGCTTACAGCTGGAGGAGGAGTGAAGCCATTATTACATCATAATAGACTCTCGTAACCTCTCGTTCGTCCAGATTTCAGAGCAACTTTATAAAGTAATAATTAAAACATGGTCATGATGAGAAGTTACTGCGTCTTGAAGAACATTTGAAACAAGAGAGTTTGGTTTTCACATGAATGACCTTCAAGAAATCCATCTTCAAAGATGACCTCAGGGTCACGATCAATGTGATAATAATAAAGATATATGAGGTCGAAGAACAATGTTCCAGGTCATACATGGCTTATTTGAATATATTTTTATAAAAGTATTTGATTGAATATCTCAGCTAAACCTGTATTTATATCTTTATCTTTTCCTTCTTTCAGGATCATCAGGAGGACGCTCTGCTAGAACTGAAGTTCAAGTGCATTAATCTTAAGCATCTTAATCAAAATAAAAGTTGTGTATTTATTTAAGTATTTCCTTCACAGCTCTGAGAGGCTTTTCTAAATGATGTGACGGATCTAGTTGAACCTGATTGATGTTTCTGCAGTCAAAAGACACCATTACATTTTGAAAAGTAGATCGATCCACCGGAGAGGGTCTTAAGTTAGTGGAAAGTCAACATGGTTGCCAATGAGACTATGAAAACTACTAACAATGGAAACAATACTAGTACTACTACTTCTACAATTAATAATAATAATGTGTGTTTAAAGGTGCCTTCCTGGACACTCAGTGTACTCAGACAGACACACTTAGAAACAGAAAATGACAAGAAAACCACAAAAGAAAAGAAAAAGAAAGATAAAATGTCCGAAAAGATGGAAAAGGCTGGTTTTTCAATCCTTGATATTTTTTTCTAGCTGATTGGTTCTTCTGATGTTGCTATCGTTTGTAATTGCGTCATCCATCGCTGTATTCTGATGTGTATCTTCACTCACTCTGTCCTTCAAAGCTGCTGAATGCTTCGCCAACACTGCCTGCTGCGGGAATCTGACTCGCAAATGTTGAATCTGCTACTGAAGCGGCAGCCGGTGACGCGGTTCAAGGACTGGAGTGATGTGAGGGAGAGTTGAGGGGGTTCTGGTGATGTTGCAAACACTTCTGGACCAGTGTGTGGTGTGAAGAAGAGAGTATTACAGTAGTCCGAGCAGGAAGTGGAGATGCTGGGAAGGAGGATGATAGCAGTGTGAGGGTTGATCAGGTGGAACCAGGTATTGTTATAGATGTGAGAGTGAAAAGACAGTGTATTGTCCAGTACGACACCACGCAAGTTTTGGCTGAACCAGGTTTTTCTATCAGAGATGCAAGAGGTGGGCGGTAGAGAGAGAGAGAGCGAGGGTTTGGTGGTGAAGTAGAGCTGGGTGTCGTCTGCATAGCAGTACATTTGGAGTAAGATAAACAATTAATTTAATATCCAAAACTAAATCTACTCTAACAGAGAACATAGTACAGTTCCTGAACTTGTAAGAGGAGCAGCCAGACATTAGTAAGTAAGTAAGTAACTAAGTAAGTAAGTAAGTAAGTAACTAAGTAAGTAAGTAATTAAGTAAGTAAGTAAGTAAGTAATAGTTATTTGTAAAGATTTTTCTAGACCAGGGTCACAAATAAATTTAACAATGAAAAACAATACACAGTTAAAATATATATTTTAAAAGATCAACATAAGATAAACACAGCAGCAACAAGAAAGTGAAGAAAAAGCTCAAATAAAAGTGTCTTGAGATGTTTCTTGAAGGAGTCAGTAGATCATCAAACACAGATGTTTCTTGAAGGAGTTAGTAGATCATCAAACACAGATGTTTCTTGAAGGAGTCAGTAGATCATCAAACACAGATGTTTCTTGAAGGAGTCAGTAGATCATCAAACACAGATGTTTCTTGAAGGAGTCAGTAGATCATCAAACACAGATGTTTCTTGAAGGAGTCAGTAGATCATCAAAGTCAGATGTTTCTTGAAGGAGTTAGTAGATCATCAAAGTCAGATGTTTCTTGAAGGAGTCAGTAGATCATCAAACACGGATGTTTCTTGAAGGAGTCAGTAGATCATCAAACACAGATGTTTCTTGAAGGAGTCAGTAGATCATCAAACACAGATGTTTCTTGAAGGAGTCAGTAGATCATCAAACACAGATGTTTCTTGAAGGAGTCAGTAGATCATCAAACACAGATGTTTCTTGAAGGAGTCAGTAGATCATCAAACACAGAGATGGTTCCAAAGCTTAGGAGCAACAGTCTGGAAGGATTTCTCTCCTCTGGTCCAGAAGTTCAGGAACCATCAGTAGATTCTGATCCACAGACCTCAGAGCCCGAGCTGGGGTGTAAGTCTGGATCAGATCACTGATGGAAGGTCTGACCATGAATAGATCTGAAAGTAAGAAACAGAATTTTAAAATGATCCTGAAAGAAACTGGCAGCCAGTGAAGAGTTTGAAGGAGAAATGTGAGTTCTTCTACTAGAGCTCAGAATTCTGGCTGCAGAGTTTAGTATGAACTGCAGGCGAGACACATCCTTCTGGTTTAGACACAGAATAAACTGTTACAAAAGTGTAAACGACTCAAACACATGGATTATAAGATCAGATCATGTTGTACTAGATACATGTCTCTCTAGCATTAGGCTAACAGCTGTCGGCTGAGCTAACATGCTACAGACCTACAGGAACTTTATCTAAAAAAAACAACAAAACCATGTTAATTGAACATAAAAATATTTTGGACAATATAACTCAACTTTATATCAACCTCTGTTAGATGCTACAGCCTGAAACGAGGAAGGCGTTGAATCTTCTTCTCCATCACTACTATACTGTAGCGCAACATTTTGTTTTTAAACTAGCAGGTGATATGAAAGTCGTAAATGAAAACAAACCGTGTCAGTAGTGACGTTGAGACCACATCCGAGCGTACAGCACTGATCCAACACCACATCAAGTGTGACGCTCTCTCTCATCCAAACACACTTCTATTGTGCTCATGGAACTCTAGCTTCTCTTCCTCCACTGCTCGGTGAAAGCTTTCAACACAAGACTCTCATGTCATCTTTGTAGTTTACATCAATCACACCTGGAGGTATTACCTGTGCAAACCTTCTACATGATTCATGTTCAACGCTCTGGTTCTTTGTTTACACTTCACAAGTGGAAATGTTTCTCCTCTTATTAATATATAACCTTTTGCTTCGTCAAGATTTGATAGATTTTCAAATTACTGCTAAACTATAGTAGAAAAAATATATATATATATATATATATATATATATATATATATATATATATATATATATATATACATAGCATCAGGGCAAACGGTGGTGAAGTAGTTAGCAAGAAGGTTGCTGGTTCGCTTCCAGGCTGAGCCAACTTGTCATCTTTCTGTGTGTAGTCAGTTTGTTCTCCCTGTGTTGTGTGGGTTTACTCCGGACACTCCGGTTTCCTCCTACAGTCCAAAAACATATAGAGGTTGATTGAGAACTTTGGGAAATTCCAAATAAAATGACTTTTTTCAGTTTAAGGCAAAAATGTCGATCCTTTGAATGAAGCGACTCAGATTTCTACGTCTTCGTCTTTGTCTGAAAAGACACTTAAAAACCTGCAAATAGCTTTGTGGTCACGTCCATCTTGTGTTGCAGCCTCGACATGAGGAATGGTTCTGAAAATAACAAACTAACTAACAAACAACATTTAAATTTGTACGTAGCAGAAGCTTAAAGGCCAACAGGCTGTGCAGACAGGAAGTACTCGGGGGTAAATATCGCGAGCGCTTCCTGTGTAGACGGTAGTTTTCTTTAGGCTTCAATGAAAGATGTTCCAGACGAGCAGCACGGAGGTGTTTGGATGTTTTGAAGTGTGTGTTTTTGGACGAGGATGGTGGCAACCGAGCTCCAGTCGCTACATTAGAATGAACAAACATTTTTTCTTGTAACTCTGAAAAGGATTACTCTAAACTCAACTAAATCTCTAGCTACGTTTGCAGGATTCTTTGTTGACATTTATGATCTTTAATACTTTCTTTAGCCATAGATGGTTCTGGTGGAGTTTGATACATGAGATCAGCTATTTTAGGTCAAATTATTATTTATTATTAATTATTTTTAGGTCATTTTTTTGACATCATTCACTTTTAACATACACTGCATTCCAGTACTTACAAGTCCACAGCGTCGTTAACAAGTTGTTTCCATGTTTTCCATCTCTTTCCTCAGACATGGATCATTATTTGGAACATCTTCACTTCAAACATCAATGATTTCACATCTTCCCAGACACACAAGTGTTTTTAAGAAACCCTTCGGAGGCTGATCATGAAGTACACATTTCTTGGTGAACGTGAGGTTTTGAAACGGGTTCATGGTTCATCCATACGTGCAAGACATGGTTTCATCAGGATTGTTAGTGGTTAAGTCACTGAAGTACGAACCTGAATGAAAACACATCCACTGAATGTGATGGAAACAGTCTCTAGATAACTAAGATCACGTGTTCAATACTTGCTCATCTTTAGACAAGTACTGGTGACACATCTTTGATCGTCTGTGTGCAGTATTTGGTTTTTGTTTCCCGCAAACTGTACGACCACATTTTTTGGTGTCGTCTCTGCAGATCTGAGCTGATAAAAAGGAAGCAAAAGGACTTGTTTTGCTAAACTGGGAAACTCTGAAAGCCACAAACGTACAAATGCTCGAACACGGACATGTTTCTCTTTTTCTTTTCAAACTGGGAAAGTTGAGATTAAATGTGTCCTTCACAGGATGTGGTTCCTGCTTATTTCTCAGGATACCTTTGTCACGTTTAGCGGGTGCTCATGGGAAATGTAGTCTCCCGTCGGGCTAAACACTACCACTTTAGTCCACTGGTGGCGCTCCACTTTAAATCGCATACAGCCGCTTCAATTATGTATCATGTTTGGTTTACAATGGATTGTTGTTGATCAGTTTTCGGTTTCATTTTGCATTTTCTTTTGGAAAAATGGATCAGGGGCCAGTCAAGTTCTCAGGTCACTTTCTCCAAACCACAAAAATGATTTAGTGTAATCAGCAGTTTTCTCAAGACGACAACAGTCTTGTTCATTCATGTGGTTTGAGCAACGCTTCACTGAGTCTTCTGCCGGCACAAGGCGATGAAATGATGCGACGCTTCCTCGCGTTCATAACAGCTTCGTCTGGTCTGAGTCCAGCTCGTTTTCGGTCGCTCATGATCATGTCGCCCATGTCGTTCATGTCGTTCATGTCGTTCATGTCGTTCATGTCGTTCATGTCGTTCATGTCGTTCATGTCGTTCATGTCGCTCATGTTGCGCATGTCGCTCATGATCATGTCGCTCATGTCACTCATGTCGCTCATGATCATGTTGGCCATGTCACTCATGATCATGTCGCTCATGTCACTCATGTCGCTCATGATCATGTTGGCCATGTCACTCATGATCATGTCGCTCATGTCACTCATGTCGTTCATGTCGCTCATGATCATGTCGCTCATGTTGCGCATGTCGCTCATGATCATGTCGCTCATGTCACTCATGTCGTTCATGTCACTCATGATCATGTCGCTCATGTCACTCATGTCGCTCATGATCATGTTGGCCATGTCACTCATGATCATGTCGCTCATGTCACTCATGTCGCTCATGATCATGTTGGCCATGTCACTCATGATCATGTCGCTCATGTCACTCATGTCGTTCATGTCACTCATGATCATGTCGCTCATGTTGCGCATGTCGCTCATGATCATGTCGCTCATGTCACTCATGTCGCTCATGATCATGTTGGCCATGTCACTCATGATCATGTCGCTCATGTCACTCATGTCGCTCATGATCATGTTGGCCATGTCACTCATGATCATGTCGCTCATGTCACTCATGTCGTTCATGTCGCTCATGATCATGTCGCTCATGTTGCGCATGTCGCTCATGATCATGTCGCTCATGTCACTCATGTCGTTCATGTCGCTCATGATCATGTCGCTCATGTTGCGCATGTCGCTCATGATCATGTCGCTCATGTTGCGCATGTCGCTCATGATCATGTCGCTCATGTCACTCATGTCGTTCATGTCGCTCATGATCATGTCGCTCATGTTGCGCATGTCGCTCATGATCATGTCGCTCATGTCACTCATGTCGTTCATGTCGCTCATGATCATGTCGCTCATGTTGCGCATGTCGCTCATGATCATGTCGCTCATGTTGCGCATGTCGCTCATGATCATGTCGCTCATGTCACTCATGTCGCTCATGATCATGTTGGCCATGTCACTCATGATCATGTCGCTCATGTCACTCATGTCGCTCATGATCATGTTGGCCATGTCACTCATGATCATGTCGCTCATGTCACTCATGTCGTTCATGTCGCTCATGATCATGTCGCTCATGTT
The DNA here is from genome assembly GCF_982586985.1 of Callionymus lyra. Taxonomy (NCBI): domain Eukaryota; kingdom Metazoa; phylum Chordata; class Actinopteri; order Syngnathiformes; family Callionymidae; genus Callionymus; species Callionymus lyra. Next base: position 28,302,181 of record NC_141825.1, on the reverse strand, counting down.
GCGCATGTCGCTCATGTCACTCATGTCGTTCATGTCACTCATGATCATGTCGCTCATGTCACTCATGTCGCTCATGATCATGTTGGCCATGTCACTCATGATCATGTCGCTCATGTCACTCATGTCGCTCATGATCATGTTGGCCATGTCACTCATGATCATGTCGCTCATGTCACTCATGTCGTTCATGTCACTCATGATCATGTCGCTCATGTTGCGCATGTCGCTCATGATCATGTCGCTCATGTCACTCATGTCGCTCATGATCATGTTGGCCATGTCACTCATGATCATGTCGCTCATGTCACTCATGTCGCTCATGATCATGTTGGCCATGTCACTCATGATCATGTCGCTCATGTCACTCATGTCGTTCATGTCGCTCATGATCATGTCGCTCATGTTGCGCATGTCGCTCATGATCATGTCGCTCATGTCACTCATGTCGTTCATGTCGCTCATGATCATGTCGCTCATGTTGCGCATGTCGCTCATGATCATGTCGCTCATGTTGCGCATGTCGCTCATGATCATGTCGCTCATGTCACTCATGTCGCTCATGATCATGTTGGCCATGTCACTCATGATCATGTCGCTCATGTCACTCATGTCGCTCATGATCATGTTGGCCATGTCACTCATGTTCATGTCGTTCATGTCGTTCATGTCGTTCATGTCGTTCATGTCGCTCATGTCGTTCATGTCGTTCATGTCGTTCATGTCGCTCATGTCGCTCATGTCGCTCATGATCATGTCGCTCATGTTGCGCATGTCGCTCATGATCATGTCGCTCATGTCACTCATGTCGCTCATGATCATGTTGGCCATGTCACTCATGATCATGTCGCTCATGTCACTCATGTCGCTCATGATCATGTTGGCCATGTCACTCATGATCATGTCGCTCATGTCACTCATGTCGTTCATGTCGCTCATGATCATGTCGCTCATGTTGCGCATGTCGCTCATGATCATGTTGGCCATGTCACTCATGATCATGTCGCTCATGTCACTCATGTCGTTCATGTCACTCATGATCATGTCGCTCATGTCACTCATGTCGCTCATGATCATGTTGGCCATGTCACTCATGATCATGTCGCTCATGTCACTCATGTCGCTCATGATCATGTTGGCCATGTCACTCATGATCATGTCGCTCATGTCACTCATGTCGTTCATGTCACTCATGATCATGTCGCTCATGTTGCGCATGTCGCTCATGATCATGTCGCTCATGTCACTCATGTCGCTCATGATCATGTTGGCCATGTCACTCATGATCATGTCGCTCATGTCACTCATGTCGCTCATGATCATGTTGGCCATGTCACTCATGATCATGTCGCTCATGTCACTCATGTCGTTCATGTCGCTCATGATCATGTCGCTCATGTTGCGCATGTCGCTCATGATCATGTCGCTCATGTCACTCATGTCGTTCATGTCGCTCATGATCATGTCGCTCATGTTGCGCATGTCGCTCATGATCATGTCGCTCATGTTGCGCATGTCGCTCATGATCATGTCGCTCATGTCACTCATGTCGCTCATGATCATGTTGGCCATGTCACTCATGATCATGTCGCTCATGTCACTCATGTCGCTCATGTCACTCATGATCATGTCGCTCATGTTATCCATGTCACTCATGATCATGTCGCTCATGTTATCCATGTCGCTCATGAGCATGCAGCTCATGTCGCTCATGTCACTCATGATCATGTCGCTCATGTTATCCATGTCGCTCATGATTCTCATGTCGTTCATGATTCTGATGTCGTTCATGTCGCTCATGTCACTCATGATCATGTCGCTCATGTTATCCATGTCGTTCATGTCGTTCATGTCGCTCATGTCGCTCATGATCATGTCGCTCATGTTGCGCATGTCGCTCATGATCATGTCGCTCATGTCACTCATGTCGCTCATGATCATGTTGGCCATGTCACTCATGATCATGTCGCTCATGTCACTCATGTCGTTCATGTCGCTCATGATCATGTCGCTCATGTTGCGCATGTTGTCATGATCATGTTGGCCATGTCACTCATGATCATGTCGCTCATGTCACTCATGTCGTTCATGTCACTCATGATCATGTCGCTCATGTCACTCATGTCGCTCATGATCATGTTGGCCATGTCACTCATGATCATGTCGCTCATGTCACTCATGTCGCTCATGATCATGTTGGCCATGTCACTCATGATCATGTCGCTCATGTCACTCATGTCGTTCATGTCACTCATGATCATGTCGCTCATGTTGCGCATGTCGCTCATGATCATGTCGCTCATGTCACTCATGTCGCTCATGATCATGTTGGCCATGTCACTCATGATCATGTCGCTCATGTCACTCATGTCGCTCATGATCATGTTGGCCATGTCACTCATGATCATGTCGCTCATGTCACTCATGTCGTTCATGTCGCTCATGATCATGTCGCTCATGTTGCGCATGTCGCTCATGATCATGTCGCTCATGTTGCGCATGTCGCTCATGATCATGTCGCTCATGTCACTCATGTCGCTCATGATCATGTTGGCCATGTCACTCATGATCATGTCGCTCATGTCACTCATGTCGCTCATGATCATGTTGGCCATGTCACTCATGATCATGTCGCTCATGTCACTCATGTCGTTCATGTCACTCATGATCATGTCGCTCATGTTGCGCATGTCGCTCATGATCATGTTGGCCATGTTGCTCATGAGCATGTCGCTCATGTCACTCATGATCATGTCGCTCACGTTATCCATGGATAACATGAGCGACATGAATGACATCAGAATCATGAACGACATGAGAATCATGAGCGACATGGATGACATGAGCGACATGGATGACATGAGCGACATGATCATGAGTGACATGAGCGACATGAGCTGCATGCTCATGAGCGACATGAGCGACATGACCAACATGATCATGAGCGACATGAGCGGCATGGATATCATGATTCTCATGTCGTTCATGATTCTGATGTCGTTCATGTCATTCATGTCGCTCATGTCACTCATGATCATGTCGCTCATGTTATCCATGTCACTCATGATCATGTCGCTCATGTTATCCATGTCGCTCATGAGCATGCAGCTCATGTCGCTCATGTCACTCATGATCATGTCGCTCATGTTATCCATGTCGCTCATGATTCTCATGTCGTTCATGATTCTGATGTCGTTCATGTCGCTCATGTCACTCATGATCATGTCGCTCATGTTATCCATGTCGTTCATGTCGCTCATGTCACTCATGATCATGTCGCTCATGTTATCCATGTCGCTCATGAGCATGCAGCTCATGTCGCTCATGTCACTCATGATCATGTCGCTCATGTTATCCATGTCGCTCATGATTCTCATGTCACTCATGATCATGTCGCTCATGTTACGCATGTCGTTCATGTCGCTCATGATCATGTCGCTCATGATCATGTCGCTCATGATCATGTTGGCCATGTCGCCCATGAGCATGTCGCTCATGTTGCTCATGTCATTCATGTCGCCCATGTTGTTCATGCCGCTCATGTCGCTCATGATCATGTCACTCATGATCATGTCGCTCATGTTACGCATGTCGTTCATGTCGCTCATGATCATGTCGCTCATGATCATGTTGGCCATGTCGCCCATGAGCATGTCGCTCATGTTGCTCATGTCATTCATGTCGCCCATGTTGTTCATGCCGCTCATGTCGCTCATGATCATGTCACTCATGATCATGTCGCTCATGTTACGCATGTCGTTCATGTCGCTCATGATCATGTCGCTCATGATCATGTCGCTCATGATCATGTTGGCCATGTCGCCCATGAGCATGTCGCTCATGTTGCTCATGTCATTCATGTCGCCCATGTCGTTTATGTCGCTCATGATCATGTCGCTCATGATAATGTTGCTCATGTCGCTAATGATAATGTTGGCCATGTCGCTCATGTCGCTCATGTCACTCATGATCATGTTGCTCATGTTATCCATGTCGCTCATGATTCTCATGTCGTTCATGATTCTGATGTCGCTCATGTTGCTCATGTCATTCATGTCGCTCATGTCACTCATGAGCATGTTGATCATGTCGCTCATGAGCATGCAGCTCATGTTGCTCATGTCACTCATGATCATGTCGCTCATGTTGGTCATGTCGTTTATGTCGCTCATGATCATGTTGGTCATGTCGCTCATGTCACTCATGATCATGTTGGTCATGTCGCTCATGAGCATGCAGCTCATGATTCTCATGTCGTTCATGTCGCTCATGATCATGTCGCTCATGTTATCCATGTCGCTCATGATTCGCATGACGTTCATGTCGCTCATGATCATGTTGGTCATGTCGCTCATGATCATGTCGCTCATGTTATTCATGTCGCTCATGATTCGCATGACGTTCATGTCGCTCATGATCATGTTGGTCATGTCGCTCATGATCATGTCGCTCATGTTGTCCATGTCGCTCATGATTCTCATGTCGTTCATGATTCTGATGTCGCTCATGTTATCCATGTCACTCATGATCATGTCGCTCATGTTGGTCATGTCTTTTATGTCGCTCATGATCATGTTGGTCATGTCTTTTATGTCGCTCATGATCATGTTGGTCATGTCTTTTATGTCGCTCATGATCATGTTGGTCATGTCTTTTATGTCGCTCATGATCATGTTGGTCATGTCGCTCATGTCACTCATGATCATGTCGTTTATGTCGCTCATGATCATGTTGGTCATGTCTTTTATGTCGCTCATGATCATGTTGGTCATGTCTTTTATGTCGCTCATGATCATGTTGGTCATGTCTTTTATGTCGCTCATGATCATGTTGGTCATGTCGCTCATGTCACTCATGATCATGTCTTTTATGTCGCTCATGATCATGTTGGTCATGTCTTTTATGTCGCTCATGATCATGTTGGTCATGTCTTTTATGTCGCTCATGATCATGTTGGTCATGTCTTTTATGTCGCTCATGATCATGTTGGTCATGTCGCTCATGTCACTCATGATCATGTCGTTTATGTCGCTCATGATCATGTTGGTCATGTCGCTCATGTCACTCATGATCATGTCGTTCATGATCATGTCGCTCTTGTCGTTAATGTCGCTCTAATATAATTAATTAATATAATACATTTAACATTGTACAATTAACAATGTCAATATTGAAGAAGTTTTTATTTTTTTTAATCACTGAATTACTTTTAAAGGGATCACTTTCTTACTTATGCTCGATGCTAACTTTTAGCTTCATGTTTCTTTCCCTACTATTGACTTTTAGAGTTTACGTTTCTTTACCAGTGTTGCCCCTTTTTATTTTTTTAAGTTACTTTAAAAACTGATTTCTAATAGTTTTAGAAACAGCTACTCAATGTCAAAATGTAAGTAACATCACGATTTCTTCCCTACTGCTCAAATGACGCTAACGGCTACTTAATTAATTCAAAATGTTAGATCTTCTAGATCGTAATATGAAACACTGGTAACGATGCCTAATGTGTTGTGTATTATTTTAAGATACATGTTCGTGTACAAGAACAAAAGGAAACTGTGTCGCATCAAACAAAAATACCAACATTTATTTCTGAAAGTATAAAAGTTCACACTATAAAGGCCACTGGTCAGAGGAAATGGACTCGGCAGGTTTTCACACAGAGATACTTTCCTCTCTGCTGGTCTGACGCGTCCAGTTCTGTGGCAAAACAAAAGAATCGTTCTACTCCACCACAGAGAAAAGTAGTTGGCAAGAACTGAATAATTTACTTGAAAGAGGAGAATGGCAGGAAAGTGACGATTCCTGATTTGTACATCCCACGGAGGAGCAGGTTTCTCAAAACTCGGCTTCACAGGCACAGCTTGACGTTACAGGCACTGTTCGCCGCCTACTGGGAGACTCGGAGAATGACTGGGATCCGGAGCTGACATTCCTGACGACGGTCGGACCACGAGTGGGACCGTTCACATTCCTACTCGCCGACCACGTGGTGCCCGCTGAGGTAGAACAGTTGTACCAACAGACTTGTTCATGGAGGATTCAAACGAGTAACAGTCACATCGATAAACTTAAGAGTGGAGTCATGACAGGGAGCAGGAAATAAAGTCACATCTTCAGTACAACGTGTCCACCGTCGACTCCCCGGGGGGTCCACGACCGCGTCGCTCCTCTCCGACCGATGAAGCCGGCGGGTCCGACGGGGATCACCTGGCGATGGCGTGACGCGAACCCTCGGTTCTTCCTCGCCCTCGCGCGCCGGTCAAGAGTGCAAACGAAAGATCGACGAAGCAGACGCTCGAGAGGAAGCGATGATCCGTCGAGTCCCTTTCAAAGTCTCCGGTGAAGGCTGGAATGGTCAGAGCGAGCGGGTTGGACTGTGCGGCGCCAACCGGCCCTCGGCGTGGACTAGGACCAGCTGCTGTCCGTCAGGCCGGACGCCGCCCCCTTGCGGGTGATGATGCTCTCCGTGGACTTGAGGAGCTTCTCTAGACAGGGGGCGTTGATCTTCCCGGGCAGGGGCCCCCGGGGCACCGAGTCTGTTCTAGTGTCTGTGCTGGAGGACACGGCGCTGTCCTGCGTCGGGTCATTGTCTCGCCGGGACAGAGCGTTCAAAGGACCGGCCCGGACCCGCTCGGCGGCGGCGGAGCAAATGGGCGACGTGTGCAGCCAGTTAAGGTTGCTGGCGGAGCAGGCTCCAGGGGGGTCGAGGTCCGTGACCCTCGAGGACTTGGTGCCCGCGGGGTCGTCGCTGACGGGACTCGAGGCTGCAGTCGAGGTCATGGGAGACGTCTGAGGAGAGACGTGAAGATGGTTAAGAACATGTTCTGGAAACCATGGTTTAATACTCGAGCACACGTCGTACAACTGTCGTCGTAAATATGTAGCAAAACAATAATACACTGTATTTTTCAATATTACTCTGTGACTCAGTCTCTTAACTCGTGCCTTTCTAGGGAACTATGGACCTTTGAGGTTCGGCTTCAGTCAGTGAGAACCATCAGAATAAATAAACGAGGCGCAATGTTAATTTATGAGAAAATTAAATGATTGAAAACGTGCAAGAAGGTCCGAAAATTAAGGTAGTTTTGTTAAGTTAAAGTGAATATAATCTATAATCTTGTACAATTTAACTAGAAATATTTTTCAAACGACCCCAGTGACACCATTTTGCTCGTTTATTACCAGTTAAATCTACAAACCACACATGTATCACAAAAGTTACAATCGGATGATTGTTGTAAAAACAAATTATAATAATAATAATAATTTCAAAACATAACATTCACGATGAACCTCTTGAATTTGGATCATTTCCGTCGTGAATAACAGCCACGACGGTTGTTGACATTGAGAATTCTCAACATTCCACAGAAATGTCCAAGAAAGGTTCTTATCTCGTCCTCGTTGGAATCCATAAGAACCCACGAGTCCAGCTATAGATCACGTGAACCGAGCTTCGTGGTCACATGTCCGTCCGTCACGCTAACATCATGCTAACAGCAATAATGCAAGAGTTTTCTTATAGAAGTTGCACAAATACTTTTATTTTTATGCAAGTTTTTTGGGAGAAGTGTTAGTTTACTTTGTATTGTGTTGAACAGAGTCTGTTTGAAAAGATGCTAAAATAAAAAAAAATTAAAAAGCTAAAATAGCCACAGCTAGCTGTGCTAAGTTGCTAACAGCTGCCTCGTGGTTCTTCTGAGGGAAAACAACATTTGATGATTAAGACGTTCAATAAACCCGATCATTATGATCATTAATCTACTTTTATAAAAGGCCTTAATAAAAGTGTTGTATCTGTATACTTGTACCAAAGTAAGTCAAAAGTTAGATCAGCCTTTTAATTTGGAACAGGGTTAAAATGAGGACAAACTATTGTTTTAAATCTGTAAATATCGTAACTATTAATTATTAACTAGTAAGTATAATAACGTATTCAATGAAATTATAGGAAAAAAAACAAGAAAAAAAGCTTTATTAATAAGTAGTAGTGTGTAATTTTTGTAAAGTTACACGTAAATTAACAGTCACTGAACTGTATTTTAAAGGAGTGAGGAAAAAAAACATTTAAACAAATTTGGTCAATAATTCTTATTCTTGGTTAATGAGAAGTTTTAAAGAACATCATGTAAAGAACACGACAATCCAAACTAAAAACTGGAAGAAAATATTCAACTACGTTTAGAAGTAGGAATATAAAAGCAGATATTTTTGTCGTCAAAAAAGTTGTCAAGTTCCCGTTGATCAGTGAGGATTAACAAGAGGAATGTTCAAGGTCATGACCTCTCTCGTCACCTCAGGGATGCGACCTTCATAAGTCTGTCCTTCATCATTCTTCTCAGTCCTAAAGTCACACGGAAACACTTTCAATCCTGAAGATTAAAAGGAAACGCCCTGCGTGTCTGCGGCGTCACCCTAGTGTTCTTGGCAGCGTCGCGCTCTTACGCAAGAACACCTCGTGAGGCCTGCCACGCCAACTGTACCTTGAGTTTCTTGGCGGGGGTGAGGGGTTCTTCGGCGTCGTGGTCGGGGATCTTGACGTGAGGGAACCAGCTCTTCAGCATCTCCTCGATCTTGAGCACGATGGTGACGTAGCGTTCCCTGCGAAGAAGAGCAGCGAGGATGAACAGCTGAAATGTGACACAGGAAGCAGCGAGTGAATCATTCCACCCCCTCAGAGAGCGTCTCCGGCGCGTCCACCAGAGAAAACCATCCCAGGAACATTTCTCACATGTTCGCCTCACACGTGGCCTGATGTGTAATAGTTCGCCACGGTTCTAATTTTAAACGCTTAAGCCGCCACACTTTCCAAGTTATTGTGAGAGTGAGGCGGTGACGCAGGTCTGGGAGGAGCAGCATGTGGACTCGCTCCCGTCAGGACCAGATGGTGCTGGTGGTGTGGGGGGGGATTAGCCGGTGTCATATGATCAGGACCTTCCTGCTCCTTTCAGAGCATGTTCAATTCATGTGAAAGATTATCTGCGACTGTGGCGGATCCACAAGTCACTTTGATCCTGTCGGCTATTGTGCAGGAGCAGGAGCTGCAGGAGCTGCCAGCTGGCAGGAGGAGGAGGAGGAGGAAAGCAGGAGGAGGAGGAGAGGAGGAGGTCCGTCCACCTCTGCAGGGAGGCAGCCACACCCACTCTTTGTCTCCCACATGCAGGCGGCAGCTGGTGGCTGAAGAACGCTCGATGATGACGATCATTAACGTGTCGTCACGGAGACGCTTCACTGAAGTCACGTTTTTTTAATAATGTTGTGGAAAATTAATATGTGACTTCAATTATATTCATTATTTTCATATAGAACATTTATTATTTATGATGAAATAAATGTATTTATTCTTTTAAACTCTAACCTCAATAGTTTAAACAGTTATATTATCGCAGGATCAGTTTAATCAAATAATCAGTTGCTGGAAATCAAGTATCATTCATATGTAGACTTTTATTTATAATTATATCTAGATTCTAGGAAACGTGACAGAAACAAGCATCTTGTCAAGAGTCACCGTTATTTAAGAGAAAATACCACAAAACCACCAAAACAAAACCCCTTTCAGACAGTAATAGTCAATAGAAGAGAAACTATTTTAACCTTTTTCTTTTACGTGTGGCCCGGTTACGAATGTCTCTAGGACTGGTACCGGCCCGGGGGGCTGGAGACCACCGAAGTCATTCTCAAGCAAGTACTGCTTCCTATCCTATAGTTTGAACTTCAGCTCGACCGTTATAGTTAGCTTGTTAGAAGTCCTTTCATACGCTACAAAACTATTTATATTTATATTGATACAATTATGTTGTGCTTCGAATCGCTGACGTTCAGAAGCCAACGGACTGATGCCACATATTTACAATCCATCGTGAAGAACCTTTTTGGATGAACAGACCCAGCGAACGTGCTTCTTTAAAAAAAAGAAAAAGGGAAGTTCTTGACTAACTATTCTTCTATAACTATAACTTCTATTATCGTTTTTCACCTGCATGTGATGACTTTTGAGATTTAATTGAGAGTCAACTGAAAAATATCATTCCTGCATTATTCCATAAGAATGAAAGATTACGATGCGTCTCTAACGCTAACATATCGACGCTCACTTAAAGTTTCATTAAACTGCTGTGACGTAATGCGACAATAAGAGCCGTTTGAGAGAAACATCAAGATCACTCTTAAAGAGCACTTTCTCCTCCAGAAGTCCAGAGACCCCATTATAGCGTCTGCTCGCTGAGACCCGGTGAAGCGGACTGAAGCGAGACCCCCCACTGAGCCCCCCTTCACACAACAAGCGAGGCCCAGACGGCGAGAGTGCGAACGTGACCTCTACGACGACCTTCATCGACTTCTGCGTTTGAATGAACGCGAGCGTTTACACGAGAGAAGTGACACGTACCCCATGTACGGGTTCCGGATCACACCCATGATCCTCTGGATCCGGTCCATGGCCACGCTCTCCTGGAAGCTGCTCAGTCCTGGAACAGAAAGACGCGACACGTGAGGAGATGGTTTCGGGGTCCGGAGAGTGTCGGGTGCCACGAGGATTGATTTAGAAGCAACGAATGAAGCGGCCGTCATTAAAAAAAGCAGCTACGTTCCTGCGGGTACAGCGTGTCCTCGCTCGCCGCTGCCAAGCATTTCATTGGCCAGAAGGTCTGACGTGTGTCATCGGCATAAGCAACTTTTTTTTTACTACAAGAGTCTAAGGACGAGTTCTTCTCTACTTTTTTTCCCCCCGAACACGACGAATACTTGTGGTTACTTAATAACACCGCAGCACGTCTTGCGTAAGAGTTTCCAGTCGTTTTTTTTAATCTGGAAGCCACAACAACAAGGACAGAAGGTGCAGAAGTATGTTGAGAAACAACTGCCAGATGAATATTTGTGTAGATACGAATCAACGACTCACGTTCTCTGTATCTCCCGGAGCGAAGGCCGCTCAAGATGGACGACAGCGGGTGGATGTAGCGTTGAAGTTCCACGCACTGAGGAGAAGAAACGGATTGTTAACGAACGTTGTGTTGAAGATCATCAGTTACACAACAGTTCTCGGCTGAATCACACAAATGGTTGTTTTCAACTTCTTCTCCTGCGAGTCATCCTGACTGGAAGCCTCGACTCCCGAGAGTGTTCACGAGATCTAGGTGATAGTTCAGTGAGTCACAGGAGGTCTCACCTTCCTCGTGAAGATCCGGTCCTTCTCCGACATGCCGGCCAGAAGCTGCCGTTCCCTGCAGTCCTCGCCGAAGCAGCGGGGTCTCTTGGGCGCCGGCTGGGACCTCCTTTCGTTCGCGCTCTCACTGGCCCAGGACCGCACGCCGCAGCCGGAGGGGGATCCGGGACTCGAGGCCTGGCTGTCGCTGCCCCAGTCGCCCTGCTTCACCTCGTCGCCCCGACAACAACTGCTGTCGGGCGGGCCCAGGTGCGAGGGGCTGGTGCCGGGGGTCCGGGCGAAGTCCAGCTCCCGCTCGCTGTCGTCGTTGTCGTCATTGTCGCTCGCCAGCCAGTCAATGGAGTTGTCCGAGTCTGTAGCTGACATCCTGGGCTACGGGTCCTAGTGCGATCTCACCATCACCAGCCTGGTGGAGAGAGAAGGTCGTGGATTCAGGAGAAGTTCAGGAGCTTTAAACACCACCAGCCTGAACCACAGGACTTCAGTCCACAACACTGCTCTACAGACAAACACCTGAGCCACACACCAGCCTCTGTGACACACACACACACACACACCAGCCTCCGTCACACACACACACACCGGCCTCCGTCACACACACACACACCGGCGTCAGCACGATTCCACACGGTTCTGTCCGCTGGACCCACGGGCCTCGTTCAGACGCATTGTTTGGCGTATTTATTCAAACGGGTGCCGGGATCTGACACCATGGCGACCGCTGGCCTCGGCTCAAATCAACAGAAGCGAGACGAGGACGATTGTGTCGCTTTAATGATGCGACAAAGCTTTTGTTTTGAAAGGCTGTGAACTGGCGAAGAACCAGAGAAGAACCAGCGTCTCTGTGACACGTCCACGATCGGTGGAGGAAAAACACAACAATATTATTACACGGTAGTTTTTTTTTCCCCAACAGCCCCCCAAAAAAAAGCCAGTGGTTTCCGGTTCAATTCTCAGGAAGAGGAACAATTAATTGTGAGTCCTTTGTGTCTGGAGGACCACGTTCTGGTCCAGGAGGACAATGAAGACCCAGCAGATCAACACACATTATTATTATTTCACTTGAATTAACCTTATGTTTGATTTAAAGTGTTATTATTTAAGTTGTGAGTGAGAGGTTTTGGGGGAAAAAACCCAAATACGAGCATGAGTCAGAACACATGTCTGTTCTGAACGAGGTTTATTTAAATACATATATTTGTTATAACAAACATTAACATTATCGTCTCTACATCGGAATTGATTTGAATAAATGCTTCAGTCAAACTACTACACACTAGTCAATAAAGGAATGACGATTTCTTTAACGAGAATAGCGTGAGTGAGTAGAAATAATCTCTATATTTGTGGATTTCGTAGTAATTTCAACACCTGTGAAGGTGAGTCTCGGGTTTAAAGGCATCAAAACTATAAAGACATTCATAGAAACGAGGGATTATTATAGTTTCTTCAAACATCTGAGGTGAGATTTTAAATCGAATGGTTCTTTAAACAGTCAGACTCACATGAATAAATAAAACATAATGTTCTGTTTAGAATAGATTCGAGGATTCAAACCATCAGTGACGTCACGACACGAGTTATTGTTCGTATTTTAAACACAAGTGAACTTCTTACCTTCACAGGACGCAGCGGGTCGCTTTGTTGAGGATAAAAGCTAGAAATCCAGCGGGACGTGAGCAGGAGTCGCGAGGAGTCGTGAGGAGTGGAGCAGGAGGAGCAGGAGGAGCAGGAGGTGCTGCAGGAGCAGGAGGTGCAGGCGCGAGTGAGCCTCGCTCGGCCCGTGTCGCTGCTCCCAAGGCAACGTGTCTGAGTGGGCGGGGCCTGCGCGTCCCGGCCACGCCATTGGCTGCGGCGTCGGCGCGCGCCGGCCAATGAGCGCGCGGACTGCGAGCCGCCGCGCGGCGATAGGAGGAGCCGGTTTACATATGCAGATGACATGCAAATGACACAAACACGTGGACACGAGGATCGCTTTCATTTCAGCAGCTGTGGGTCGAACCCGGTTCTGGTTCTGGTTCTGGTTCCGCTCGCTCCGGACACATTCTTGTGATTATGTCACGATGATGTCTGTCCACGAGCCTGACTGGGATCAGATGCTCACTCAGCACTTTCAGGTAGAACAAGAATGCTGGGTCAGCGGTTCTGGTCTCAAGTACTTTTATATTTGTACTGTTCAGGCCTTCATGGGTTTATATGTTGAAGATAAAAGTTTAATTTATCTTTTCGTGAGAGAATATTTTATAGTTTTTCATGATAACTATGACACTGTTCTGCCAGAAACAGTGCTGATGGATGGATGGATGGATAAATGAATGATGGATAGATGGATGGATGGATAGATAGATGAATGAATGGAGTGATACATGGATGGATGGATGGATAAATGAATGATGGATAGATGGATGGATAAATGAATGATGGATAGATGGATGGATAAATGGATGGATGGATGGATGGATGGATGGATGGATGGATGGATAGATAGATAGATGAATGGAGTGATACATGGATGGAGGGATAAATAGATGGATAGAGTGATAGATGGGTGGATGGATGGATGGATGGATAAATGGATGGATGGATGGATGAAAGTGCAAGATGACAATCTAAATCTAAAGATAAAGAACAGATCAAACAAAGAATACAAAGATTAACATAGAATAGAATCATCTTTTCACCTCCAAACTCAGAATTAAAACAATCTAATAACACGAGGAATGAATGAGTCCCTGAGTCTATTAGTGTTGCATCATGAGAGGAGCATTGGTGCTCCATGTGTTCACTGAAGACAGTGTTCAGAGGATGATGATCATGATGACAGTAGTTTGTACAGTGATGTCATCAGTGATGGACAGTAGTTTGTCCAGTGATGTCATCAGTGATGGACAGTAGTTTGTCCAGTGATGTCACCAGTGATGGACAGTAGTTTGTCCAGTGATGTCATCAGTGATGGACAGTAGTTTGTCCAGTGATGTCACCAGTGAGTCCAGCTTCAACCACAGATGTTGACACTTGGACACGTTCTCACCTCAACACACCACAGCATCAAACCACCACACACTGGTAGAACATGTAGTTTCCTGCAGATGTTCAATGATCCTCCTCTGAAAGTACTTCTACTCTGAACTTTCTACACATGTGTTGCAGGACCAGGTCCAGACACACACTGAGGTCCTTCTAGTGGTTCCGTGTTTTCTTTCCTGTACTTCTGTCATGATACACACATGTGATATGATAACACATGTTGTTTTTAAAGGGTAAACGTTTTTCTTTGACCTTTGGTCGACCTTGGTGTGGTGACCCGTCCGGGGTGTGCTGTGCATCTCGTCCCATATAGCCGGGGTAGACTGCAGTCCAGATGACCTCATGATGGGAATAATGATGGTGAAAATGTGTGTTTGATTTGAGTGTGTTTTCTGAGGTTCAAAGTGCACTTTATCCACGTGTGGCCAGATTTAAAATAACTCTTCTTATTAATGCGATCTGCTTACACTGACTGTGGTTCATCATGACTTGAACGAGAACAGATCCATCTTCCAGTGACTCTGGCTCAAGACTGTGAATGGAAACAGCTCAGAAATAATCTCTTTGTGTGAACACATGGAAATAGTTGAAAAGATGCCAAACTGTCATCGATGTTTACGCCCAGTACAATAAGAAACTATTTATTGGTGTTATTAACAATAATTACTCTGTACTTTTGGATTATTGATATCATTAGCCGACGATCGCGAAAAACCTTCGTGCGGAACATTCAGGTATGACCTTGAGTGACACCTGAGCTTTTTTTTTAATCCTCTGTGAATTTGTCTCCTGAAGTTCTGTAGCAAGAAGTTTTTAGATTGAGATGCATGATGGGAAGAGAACATGTAGCTTTGTCGTTCTGAAGTAGTACGTGTGTGTTTTTTAAAGTTGTTTCTTCTCTTGAAGAACTGACCGGTTTAATCTTCAACATACAAAACCTAGTAAAGTATCTTCATAGCTTTATCTTTGCTTGATTTGCAATCTTCTATTATTTCTATTATATTGTTTATCTATTATTATTGTTATTTATTATTAACTATCTCAACCTCGTAAGCTGGAACAAACTCTAAGATGCCTTCACGTCTCTGGGCGTCACTGATCAAACACCTTTTGGATTTAATTATCCAAGGGTTTGGTTGATGTTTCCACAGAGTCTCGTCGTCACAAGTTAAACAAAACATCGATTAAGACGCGTCTGTTCCCGTCGTCAAAGGTAACCAGGAGTTTTGTTTTTATCAAGCGTCCCCGTGTCAGATGTTCGCCTCAACTATAGATTTGTTAACGACCAAATGAAAAGCAAACATGGATCGTCAAAGTGTCGAGAGGAGGATCGACGTTCTTCCCTTTCCTCCTTCAACCATGATGGGACGTTTCATTTAAAACTAGGAACCTTGTTGGCTTCAGAGGCCGAGCTTCTCCTCATGGGTTTCCCAGCACAGATCACACCAACACTCTCACGACATAGGAACAGAAAAACAGAACTGGCAGATATATTTAGACCAGATTCTAGGAAAGAAAATATGTTTCTGGTCACGTTTTGAATCTACATCTGCGCTCACTGGGCGACGATCATCGGTTCAGAGAGAAACTGTGGAGGAAATAGATTTACTTTGGATTATATTGATCTTCAAAAATGAAATTCAGTTGTAAGTAAGTAATTTTTATTTATATAGATCTTTTCCAGACCAGGGTCACAAAGCGCCTAAACAATCAAAACAATATTCAATAAAGTATATACTTTTAAAGGTCAAGATACAACTGATAACACAACAGGAGTTCCAGAAAAGCAAGGAAAAGCCTGAACAAATAAAAATGTCTTAAGAAAATAAAGTTCATGAAGGAGGGAAGATTTGCTCCTGAAATTGTTGCTGAATTGTTTTTTTTTTCCCCATTTTCAACTGTTAATGCACAAAAGAAAACTCACGCTAAGTTGGACAATTTTGTGATTTTGAAAATGTCTTATTTAACTCTTACCACTGCTACAGCCTTACAATCACTGTTATCTAGTTGTGTTGTTGGAGGAGACCGACGTGTTAAAACCTTAAATTCATAAAACATTAACCGATACCTAGTATTTATCAGAATAAACACTACAGGAAACAACCTGTATCTTGTCCGTCTGGATCATTTAACCTGTTTGTGTGTTTAGCTGGATCTTCACGGCGGTGTCAAGAGCTGGATGAGTAACCGGGCCCGGAGCGTGGATCAGGGTGGGCTGCGAGGCGAGGATCCCGAGGCTGGAGCCCATGAGTCATGAACTCGCCACGATCACGTGCGAGAGAGAGAACACTCGCCGCTTTTTTTCATTCATTCAAGAAAAACAGGTAAACACCGGCGGCACGTTCCTGCTCATCTCTGCGGATCCTTCACGAGGACTTGTGTCTGCGCGTCTATATCCAGCCTCGGCAATTAGGCTGCGAGAACATTTGGCGGTGGAGTGATCATAGAGTAGCTAGTGTGGCCGCTTTTATTTCCCTGCCGCTGCTGCGGAGGTGAATGCAGGACGAGCTCAGGACACCAGGCCCGGCGCTCGGATGACGGCGGGTCGACGCCGCGCTGTTGTGCTTTTAATCACATCCTGCTGTGAAGAATGTTCGCCACAGACACCAAAGCGCCCATAAACCCTGCATCAGCGTCACGCCCACCCCTCGGTCTCGGCCAATCCCGGGGCGTCTCACGGCTCTGCAGACGTCTCTCAGGGCGCCCAGGACCAGCTTCTCCAGTGACCCCAGACTGGATGACGACAGACGACTTCCTGTCGATTCCCGGCAAACTCTTGTTTCCCCTTTTTGTCTTCCAAGGCCGGCGTGTCACGGTGCATCAAATGTGCTTCAAAGCACAGGAAGCACATCAGTCTGGTTTATCACGGGGTTCGTGCTCACGATATAACTCTAGATGAAGGAAATCATGGCTTTATTTGCCTAAAAAAAACGATGTTTCTCTCCCAGTGTGACGTCTTCCCCCGTAACCTGTGTAATGTTATATAAACGTGCAACGATCGATGGTTCTCACGATCCTCGCTCTACATCCAGCAGGTCTTCAATGTGCCTGAAAAGAACAAACGTATCTGAACACACTGGCAGGATCTGGAATGACTCATTCACTTCGACAGACGCTCCGTGCGATTAGCATTTTTTTTTTCCTGTCTTCCACAAATGGTGGCTGATTATAAATCCCGACAAAAAAAAAGGCTAAATGTCTTCGCGGCTCATTCATAAAAAGGACAAATCAGATGCTCGTTTGAATCCTTTTGAATCATAAGATATATTTCGATTCCATTCAGAATCTTCTCTTGAATTAAGATCGTATACTGTGTTCAGGTCCTTTATTTATCTTAAACAACAGGTTTCATGTGCAGACTTGTGGATTTAAACTGTAACTGGAAACATAGTCTTGAGTCTGTAAGTGACCTTGAATACAACAATATTATTGTGATGATAAAACAACAAACTTGATCGAGTCCTTTGTTGAGAT
>NC_141825.1:28097016-28104516 GCF_982586985.1 Callionymus lyra | reverse complement strand
AGCGAGTGTGAGACCCTGAAGCGAGTGTGAGACCCTGAAGCGAGTGTGAGACCCTGAAGCGAGCGTGAGACCCTGAAGCGAGTGTGAGACCCTGAAGCGAGCGTGAGACCCTGAAGCGAGCGTGAGACCCTGAAGCGAGTGTGAGACCCTGAAGCGAGTGTGAGACCCCGAAGCGAGTGTGAGACCCCGAAGCGAGCGTGAGACCCTGAAGCGAGCGTGAGACCCTGAAGCGAGCGTGAGACCCTGAAGCGAGTGTGAGACCCTGAAGCGAGTGTGAGACCCTGAAGCGAGTGTGAGACCCTGAAGCGAGCGTGAGACCCTGAAGCGAGTGTGAGACCCTGAAGCGAGCGTGAGGCCCTGAAGCGAGTGTGAGACCCTGAAGCGAGTGTGAGACCCTGAGGTGGTCTCAGTGCGACGCCGATCATGGAAGAAGACGATGAGTTGGGCACAGATTTGAGGGAGACAAAGGGCAGACCCGTGAATTATTCATCACATGAACTCAATTTGCTGCGACGTATTAAATCAACACAGCGACGCTTCGGCTCCCGGGAGCGTGAGTCGCGTCGCCATCATCGGATTAAATCCATCGGTGACCTGCTGGTGAGTTTTCTCCGGAGACGTCTGTTGGATCTAGACGTGGGTCGATGTGAGACTCTCACCCTCCTCGACGTCCCGGGTCTTCAGCGCGGCCACGTTCTCCTCGTCCAGACTCTGCAGCAGGACGCCGCAGAAGGCCTTCATGACGGGGTGAGACTGGCTCACCTCGATCTTCAGGTAATGAGCGTAGCAGCGATAGGCTGGAGGGACAGGAGGGTCAGAGTGAGAAATCACACATCCTGGACCCTCACACATCATGGACCCTCACACAACCTGGACCCTCACACATCCTGGACCCTCACACATCCTGGACCCTCACACATCATGGACCCTCACACATCCTGGACCCTCACACATCCTGGACCCTCACACATCCTGGACCCTCACACATCCTGGACCCTTAAATATCATGGACCCTCACACATCATGGACCCTCACACATCCTGGACCCTCACACATCATGGACCCTTAAATATCATGGACCCTCACACAACCTGGACCCTCACACATCATGGACCCTCACACATCCTGGACCCTCACACATCCTGGACCCTCACACATCCTGGACCCTCACACATCCTGGACCCTCACACATCATGGACCCTCACACATCCTGGACCCTCACACATCCTGGACCCTCACACATCCTGGACCCTCACACATCCTGGACCCTCACACATCCTGGACCCTCACACATCATGGACCCTCACACATCCTGGACCCTCACACATCCTGGACCCTCACACATCCTAGACCCTCACACATCCTGGACCCTCACACATCATGGACCCTCACACATCATGGACCCTCACACATCCTGGACCCTCACACATCCTGGACCCTCACACATCATGGACCCTCACACATCCTAGACCCTCACACATCCTGGACCCTCACACATCATGGACCCTCACACATCATGGACCCTCACACATCCTGGACCCTCACACATCCTGGACCCTCACACATCCTGGACCCTCACACATCCTGGACCCTCACACATCCTGGACCCTCACACATCCTGGACCCTCACACATCATGTCAATATAATGGTCCATAACATTATGACCACCACCCTGGACTGTTTGCAACTCCTTATTCTGACAAAAATGTATATATTTATTTCATATATGTACTTTATTTTCAGCAGGAATATAGATATATATGTATATATATCTATATTTATAAAATGTGCTTTATTTTCCTGCTGAAGATAAAGCACATATAGTAAATATATATATATATATATATATATATATATATATATATATATATATATATATATATATATTTAATATATTAACTTTATCTTCAGCAGAAATATATAGTATATATATTATATATATTTATAAATATATATATATATATATATATAAGTACATATATATTTTATATATATATATATATATATATATATATATATATATATATATATATATATATATATATATATATGTATATATGTATATCTAATAATAATAATAATGATAATAATAATATTATCTATACATATATATATATTTATATATATGTGTGTGCTTTATATTCCTGCTGAAGATAAAGTACGTATATGAAATATGTTTTTACTCCTAAAAAGAACTTCTACTCAACTCTACTAATTAAACTCAGACACAGAAGGAAGTTTAAATACTTTTGTACAAATTATTATTAACCAGACATTTCTTATTGGATATCTTTGGGGGTCAAGAGGTCACCTGGGTCGAACGACTCCACGTTTCTGTTCAGAAGACTGATGTCCATCCGACCCATGTGGACGATGTTGAAGGTGGCCGAGACAATCACGCGCCAGAGTGCGAGCAGAACCCCGAGCAGAACGTTGACTGGAAACAGCAGGTAGGTGAGCAGGAACAGACTCCCCCTGAGACACACAATGGAATTAATCTCACACACACCTCGGCAAGCTACACACACACACACACACACACACACACACACACACACACACACACACACACACACACACACACACACACACACACACACACACACACTCACCTGTTGTCAAGGTCACGTGTTGCAGCCATTTTCTTGATGAAGCAGAATCTTGCAGTGACGTGTTGAATCAGTATCGCCAGAAGAAGCATCAAGCAGAAGGGCCTGGAGAAGGATTCATGTTAGAACTGAGGAGGTCTACCCTGAGGAGGGTCTACCCTGAGGAGGGTCTACCCTGAGGAGGGTCTCCTCAGAGGAGGATCTCCACTGAGGAGGGTCTCCACTGAGGAGGCTCTATACTGAGGAGGGTCTACCCTGAGGAGGATCTCCACTGAGGAGGGTCTCCACTGAGGAGGGTCTCCACTGAGGAGGGTCTCCACTGAGGAGGCTCTATACTGAGGAGGGTCTCCACTGAGTGATGTTGCTCACCACATGCTCCAGATCATCTGGAACAGGAACAGGTTCTGACCCTGCGTGATGGGCATGATGACAAGGAAGACCAGCAGCAGAAGGCCCAGGAAGAAGACCATGACCTGGACCATCACGCCTGCAAGACAAAGATGTTCCTCACTGACGTCATGAATTCATTCCCTCATAACACAAAGTTCATCAGTTGGAATTGAATCAACATAAGTGAACCCCATGTTTTTATAATGATTTAAAAGACATTATGCAACATTAAAAGTGTCGTAAACACTCACTGATGCAGACGTGTGCGGCGGAGAAGCTGGTGTAGCTCATCCAACAGACCAGAGCTGGACGAGAGGCTCGGATGCTCCTCTGACAGTTGTAGACGCTGTAGATGTCTCCTCTGTACAGGCCTCGGAGGTTCGACCTGAACACACGAGTCTCTGAATGCTGAGGAATTAAATGGTTCCCGATAATAAAAATCCTTTTCTCTGGAAACCATTCATGACAGCGTCGCTAATAGAAGCTTCTCATCTGAACGTCTGGCAGGAAGATGTCGACGCTATTATGCTGCAGTCGCCGAACAATGACTGAACTGATGGACGACGACTGTGTGATTATTCTCACCTGTGAACCACCATGGAGCGCATGAACATGACCATGTGGACCAGAACCGACAGCGTGACGGCCGAGACGAAGCACACTGTTGGAAATACACAAGTGTCACAAACACAATGTTGGATGCTTGTCTGATGTCGGATGTGTGTCGGATGCTTGTCTGATGTTGGATGTGTGTCTGATGTCGGATGTGTGTCTGATGTAAGATGTGTGTCTGATGTCGGATGTGTGTCTGATGTTGGATGTGTGTCGGATGTTGGATGTGTGTCGGATGTTGGATGTGTGTCTGATGATGGATGTTTGTCTGATGTCGGATGTGTGTCTGATGTGTGTCTGATGTTGGATGTGTGTCTGATGTCGGATGTGTGTCGGATGTTGGATGTGTGTCTGATGTCAGATGTGTGTCTGATGTCGGATGTGTGTCGGATGTGTGTCTGATGATGGATGTTTGTCTGATGTCGGATGTGTGTTGGATGCTTGTCGGATGTTGGATGTGTGTCGGATGTTGGATGTGTGTCAGATGTGTGTCTGATGTCGGATGTGTGTCGGATGTTGGATGTGTGTCTGATGATGGATGTTTGTCTGATGTCGGATGTGTGTCGGATGCTTGTCTGATGTCGGATGTGTGTCGGATGTTGGATGTGTGTCGGATGTGTGTCTGATGTCGGATGTGTGTCTGGTGTGTGTCTGATGTCGGATGTTGGATGTGTGTCGGATGTGTGTCTGATGTCGGTGGCATGTCTGATGTCGGATGCATGTCGGATGTCAGATGCGTGTCTGATGTCGGATGTGTGTCGGATGTTGGATGTGTGTCTGATGTGTGTCGGATGTTGGATGTGTGTCTGATGTTGGATGTGTGTCTGATGTGTGTCTGATGTCGGATGTGTGTCGGATGTCGGATGCGTGTCTAATGTTGGATGTGTGTCTGATGTCAGATGTGTGTCTGATGTCGGATGCGTGTCTGATGTTGGATGTGTGTCGGATGTGTGTCTGATGTCAGATGTGTGTCTGATGTCGCATGTGTGTCTGATGTTGGATGTGTGTCTGATGTCGGATGTGTGTCTGATGTTGGATGTGTGTCTGATGTCGCATGTGTGTCTGATGTTGGATGTGTGTCTGATGTCGGATGTGTGTCTGATGTTGGATGTGTGTCTGATGTTGGATGTGTGTCGGATGTGTGTCTGATGTCGGATGCGTGTCTGATGTCGGATGCGTGTCTGATGTTGGATGTGTGTCTGATGTCAGATGTGTGTCTGATGTCGGATGTGTGTCTGATGTCAGATGTGTGTCTGATGTCGGATGTGTGTCTGATGTTGGATGTGTGTCTGATGTTGGATGTGTGTCGGATGTGTGTCTGATGTTGGATGTGTGTCTGATGTCGGATGCGTGTCTGATGTCGGATGCGTGTCTGATGTCGGATGTGTGTCTGATGTCGGATGCGTATCTGATGTCGGATGTGTGTCTGATGTCGGATGCGTGTCTGATGTCGGATGTGTGTCTGATGTCGGATGTGTGTCTGATGTCGGATGCGTGTCTGATGTCGGATGTGTGTCTGATGTCGGATGTGTGTCTGATGTTGGATGCGTGTCTGATGTCGGATGCGTGTCTGATGTCGGATGCGTGTCTGATGTTGGATGTGTGTCTGATGTTGGATGCGTGTCTGATGTCGGATGTGTGTCTGATGTCGGATGCGTGTCTGATGTTGGATGTGTGTCTGATGTCGGATGTGTGTCTGATGTTGGATGTGTGTCTGATGTCGGATGTGTGTCTGATGTCGGATGCGTGTCTGATGTTGGATGTGTGTCTGATGTTGGATGTGTGTCTGATGTCGGATGCGTGTCTGATGTCGGATGTGTGTCTGATGTTGGATGTGTGTCTGATGTCGGATGCGTGTCTGATGTCGGATGCGTGTCTGATGTTGGATGTGTGTCTGATGTCAGATGTGTGTCTGATGTCGGATGTGTGTCTGATGTCGGATGCGTGTCTGATGTCGGATGCGTGTCTGATGTTGGATGTGTGTCTGATGTCAGATGTGTGTCTGATGTCGGATGTGTGTCTGATGTCAGATGTGTGTCTGATGTCGGATGTGTGTCTGATGTAGGATGCGTGTCTGATGTCGGATGTGTGTCTGATGTCGGATGCGTGTCTGATGTTGGATGTGTGTCTGATGTTGGATGTGTGTCTGATGTCGGATGCGTGTCTGATGTTGGATGTGTGTCTGATGTCGGATGCGTGTCTGATGTTGGATGTGAGTCTGATGTCGGATGTGTGTCTGATGTCGGATGTGTGTCTGATGTCGGATGCGTGTCTGATGTAGGATGTGTGTCTGATGTCGGATGTGTGTCTGATGTCGGATGTGTGTCTGATGTCGGATGCGTGTCTGATGTCGGATGTGTGTCTGATGTTGGATGTGTGTCTGATGTCGGATGTGTGTCTGATGTCGGATGTGTGTCTGATGTCGGATGTGTGTCTGATGTCGGATGTGTGTCTGATGTCGGATGCGTGTCTGATGTCGGATGTGTGTCTGATGTTGGATGTGTGTCTGATGTCGGATGCGTGTCTGATGTCGGATGTGTGTCTGATGTAGGATGTGTGTCTGATGTCGGATGTGTGTCTGATGTCGGATGTGTGTCTGATGTCGGATGTGTGTCTGATGTCGGATGCGTGTCTGATGTTGGATGTGTGTCTGATGTCGGATGCGTGTCTGATGTCGGATGTGTGTCTGATGTCGGATGTGTGTCTGATGTCGGATGCGTGTCTGATGTCGGATGTGTGTCTGATGTCGGATGTGTGTCTGATGTCGGATGCGTGTCTGATGTCGGATGTGTGTCTGATGTCGGATGTGTGTCTGATGTCGGATGCGTGTCTGATGTTGGATGTGTGTCTGATGTCGGATGCGTGTCTGATGTCGGATGCGTGTCTGATGTTGGATGTGTGTCTGATGTTGGATGCGTGTCTGATGTTGGATGCGTGTCTGATGTTGGATGTGTGTCTGATGTTGGATGCGTGTCTGATGTTGGATGTGTGTCTGATGTTGGATGTGTGTCTGATGTCAGATGTGTGTCTGATGTCGGATGCGTGTCTGATGTCGGATGCGTGTCTGATGTTGGATGTGTGTCTGATGTTGGATGCGTGTCTGATGTTGGATGCGTGTCTGATGTTGGATGTGTGTCTGATGTTGGATGCGTGTCTGATGTTGGATGTGTGTCTGATGTTGGATGCGTGTCTGATGCTGGATGTGTGTCTGATGTTGGATGCGTGTCTGATGTTGGATGCGTGTCTGATGTTGGATGTGTGTCTGATGTTGGATGCGTGTCTGATGTTCGATGTGTGTCTGATGTTGGATGTGTGTCTGATGTTGGATGCGTGTCTGATGTTGGATGTGTGTCTGATGTTGGATGCGTGTCTGATGTTGGATGTGTGTCTGATGTTGGATGCGTGTCTGATGTTGGATGTGTGTCTGATGTCAGATGTGTGTCTGATGTCGGATGTGTGTCTGATGTCGGATGTGTGTCTGATGTCGGATGTGTGTCTGATGTCGGATGTGTGTCTGATGTCGGATGTGTGTCGGATGCTTGTCTCACCCTCCACGCTCCAGATGTAATGCACCACCAGTCTCACCACCTCTCGAGGGTCGGGCGACAGTGTGATCTTGAAGCCTGCTAACACATACGCGATTTCCTCGTCGACGCCCAGACGAGCCACCTGGAGCTGCGGCACCACGACCAGCACCAGGAGCAGCGCCACCTAGCGGTGAGGAAGAGAACCCTTGTGTTAGGCCGAGAAGACAAATGTGTTTGTGGTATCCCTTGTGTTGTCTCTGGGTCAAGTTGACCTGACTGCCCCAAAAGAAATGTGTTTGTGGTATCATTTGTGTCGTCTCTGGGTCAAGGTGACCTTTAGGTCTGAAAACAAACATGTTTG
>NC_141825.1:28042016-28092016 GCF_982586985.1 Callionymus lyra | reverse complement strand
ACCACAGGAAAAAATAAGTCAGAATGCCTCTCTGTTATCTCAGGGTCAAGGTGACCGGGTGGCCGACAAACAAATGTGTTTCAGGTATCCCTTTTGTTGTCTTGTTCAATATATTGTTACTAACTGTGGTTACGCGACTCGTGACGTCGACGGTACCTGATTGGTTTTGTGGCAGTCGACCTTCTGCCAGACCAGAACCCCGAAGTGAGTCCAGGACAGGAGGCTGCCGAGGACGTAGCCCACTTTGTTGTGCAACGTCCCGCACGCCAGGAGGGGATAGTACAGCGCCGGGTAGTAGAAGACGCCGAGAATCAACCAGTTCTCTGAGGAAACAACACACACTCAGATTCGTACACAGAGAAGTGGTTACACTTGGATCAGCTTCATGTATTTGTTGAGACACCGAAGAGCAGGATAGATGGAAAGTAACATGTAGTTAGTAATAGTATAAAATAACGCTACAATAATATGGATTTATCTGAGACACGTCGACTTTCAGTAGAAATATAAATCATAGCAATGATGAGAAGGAACATCTACTGCAAACCTACAAATTATTATTATGAAAAGAATATTAACAAGTACATTTGCTGAACAAATAACTGTTTCAAAAGTTTAAAAAGTACACAATTTAATGGAATTATTTCAAATAGGAAAAACATCATGTATAATATTAAAATAAAAGACGCTGTAATGGATTCAAGCATATACTGAAAATACTTTGAAGTGTTAATGACTTGTGTTATTATAAAAGGTGACATTGTTGACACGCATCTGTTGAATCTGATTCAGTAAATCACAGAAAAGCTTTCAGTGTCTCGTGTTTGTAAATGTTTTAAACGCTAAAGTAAGCTCGAGTGTCGAGATGTAAAGAACGATCTTGAAGTGGTTCTGGACTCACGTTTGTTGTGGACCTCGGCTGTGAAGGGAAGGGGGCTCGGCGAGAGGACCAGACCACAGAGTTTGCACAAGAGAACTCCAAACACAGCCACTGCCAGACCCTTGTGCTGCGTGTGATCCAGGAAGTTGACCGGACTGTGAAGTCAAGTGTGCAGGTATTTAGAGTCCAGGTGTGAGCGCCTCGCTCTCAGATGGAAGATAAATCACATCTCCACCGGTTTTGATTCATGATTGATGCTTTGATCATGTGACTATGATA
This sequence comes from Callionymus lyra, assembly GCF_982586985.1. Taxonomy (NCBI): domain Eukaryota; kingdom Metazoa; phylum Chordata; class Actinopteri; order Syngnathiformes; family Callionymidae; genus Callionymus; species Callionymus lyra. The sequence continues at coordinate 28,090,857 of NC_141825.1, read as the reverse complement.
CTTCTGTCAGGTGACTATTGATACTTTGATCACGTGACTCGTGAGGAACGAGTATTTCATGTTTCTCTACGTTTCTGTCACTGTGTGGAAAAATGAAACTTCATTGAATACAGTTTTAAAAAAGATTTTTTCTGAGGCTAACAACGAATACTTATTTTCTGTCAAGTTCTTTATTGTGCATTAACCGAGCGGTACTTTGAGGATCCTGGTTCTGAGAATACGAGGAAGGTTCTCTCAGTCCTTCAGCCTCATGAACCCAAAACATAACCTCAGAGTGTTTGAGAAAATCTATAAATGTGTGACTTTGTTCTCCATCCATTCTTTATCTTCCAGGTTGAATGAAAGAACAACTAATTAACTTCAAACTTATTTAACTTCAAACCTATGCTGTGTCTCTAATCACAAACTTTTCTTAGTGCACTGGTTAGTATCATCAGGATAGTGTACATACTAACTAGTAACTAATCCTCCACAGATAGTATGTCTCAAACATACTTCTCTTAGTATACTAGAAGTTAGTATCATCAGGATAGTGTACGTACTAACTAGTAACTAATCCTCCACAGATAGTATGTCTCAAACATACTTCTCTTAGTATACTAGAAGTTAGTATCATCAGGATAGTGTACGTACTAACTAGTAACTAATCCTCCACAGATAGTATGTCTCAAATCACATACTTCTCTTAGTATACTAGAAGTTAGTATGCATCAGGATAGTGTACGTACTAACTAGTAACTAATCCTCCACAGATAGTATGTCTCAAACATACTTCTCTTAGTATACTAGAAGTTAGTATCATCAGGATAGTGTACGTACTAACTAGTAACTAATCCTCCACAGATAGTATGTCTCAAATCACATACTTCTCTTAGTATACTAGAAGTTAGTATGCATCAGGATAGTGTACGTACTAACTAGTAACTAATCCTCCACAGATAGTATGTCTCAAACATACTTCTCTTAGTATACTAGAAGTTAGTATCATCAGGATAGTGTACGTACTAACTAGTAACTAATCCTCCACAGATAGTATGTCTCAAACATACTTCTCTTAGTATACTAGAAGTTAGTATCATCAGGATAGTGTACGTATTAACTAGTAACTAATCCTCCACAGATAGTATGTCTCAAACATACTTCTCTTAGTATACTAGAAGTTAGTATGCATCAGGATAGTGTACGTACTAACTAGTAACTAATCCTCCACAGATAGTATGTCTCAAACATACTTCTCTTAGTATACTAGAAGTTAGTATCATCAGGATAGTGTACGTACTAACTAGTAACTAATCCTCCACAGATAGTATGTCTCAAACATACTTCTCTTAGTATACTAGAAGTTAGTATCATCAGGATAGTGTACGTACTAACTAGTAACTAATCCTCCACAGATAGTATGTCTCAAACATACTTCTCTTAGTATACTAGAAGTTAGTATCATCAGGATAGTGTACATACTAACTAGTAACTAATCCTCCACAGATAGTATGTCTCAAACATACTTCTCTTAGTATACTAGAAGTTAGTATCATCAGGATAGTGTACGTACTAACTAGTAACTAATCCCCCACAGATAGTATGTCTCAAACATACTTCTCTTAGTATACTAGAAGTTAGTATCATCAGGATAGTGTACGTACTAACTAGTAACTAATCCTCCACAGATAGTATGTCTCAAACATACTTCTCTTAGTATACTAGAAGTTAGTATCATCAGGATAGTGTACGTACTAACTAGTAACTAATCCTCCACAGATAGTATGTCTCAAACATACTTCTCTTAGTATACTAGAAGTTAGTATGCATCAGGATAGTATACGTACTAACTAGTAACTAATCCTCCACAGATAGTATGTCTCAAACATACTTCTCTTAGTATACTAGAAGTTAGTATCATCAGGATAGTGTACGTACTAACTAGTAACTAATCCTCCACAGATAGTATGTCTCAAACATACTTCTCTTAGTATACTAGAAGTTAGTATCATCAGGATAGTGTACGTACTAACTAGTAACTAATCCTCCACAGATAGTATGTCTCAAACATACTTCTCTTAGTATACTAGAAGTTAGTATCATCAGGATAGTGTACGTACTAACTAGTAACTAATCCTCCACAGATAGTATGTCTCAAATCAAACTCTGCTGCTACACACTAACAGGAAATGACGCGACAGCTTCTTCTTCTACTTCTATTTAAGGATGATTTCAACCAGCTGTAGGAACACTATCGCCACCTGCTGGCAGCACGTTAGGTTTCAAGAAATATGAGAAATATTGACGAGATATTTACGATGGTATCAGCAGCGAAGACGTGTAAGTACACAAGTATGTGATTTTAGACACAGCTCTAGTGTTTGGAAAAATCTGATTCATTGATATAGAACATATTTTGATAAGATTTTATATCTCACGAACAGAAAATTAATGTTTATAACAATTTCTTTCAGATATGTAGTCATTAGCGCTGCTGTCACAATAAACGATATGAATGGTTTTTATTGACTTCGAAATGTCAGTAACTTTTCCATTTTAATTGCAAGATAATGAATCCATAGACTTTTACTAACTAAGGTATTAAAGTTTGTGCAGGAGATCTTTCAAGTTATTAGAACAAACACCTGTTTATAACTATATAAACTGCTTCTAGGGGATAAATATACTTCAATAAATACATTAAATCAACTTATTCTTCATTTAAAAGTCAGTACCAAGTGTCAAATATCATCAGTGCAGTCGTTGGACTCACCTGAGTAAACCCAGAAGTCCTCTCTGTCGGTCTCCGGACCGGGAGCGTCTGGCGAGGATGGCGAGGATCATCATGATGACCAGCTGGAAGCAAAGACACATTAGTTCGCACATGACTTCAAACACGTCTCATTAGTTCCTGCAAATGTGTGAGCAGAAAGAAAAGTCATCAGTCAGGATCCATTAGCAGGGAGAGTTCGCTGACCCTCGTGACCTGCAGCATATTTAGGAAGAAGATCAATCTACGAGCAACACGTCTGTGACAACATGTCTCGCTCGTAACAACATCTTTAGAATCCAACCATAGAAATGGTTTTATAGGACATGTTTAAGGAAAATAGTTGACTCGTTGACTCGTTGACTCGTTGACTCGTTGACTCGTTGACTCGTTGACTCGTTGACTCGTTGACTCGTTGACTCGTTGACTCGTTGACTCGTTGACTAGTAAAGAACTAGGAACTAAATAATACAGATTTAGTTGATTTCTGTTGAGATTGACCCATTAAAATAACAGTCAAAACATCAATAAACTAATAATAATAAAATTAATATATAAATCTAACCAATCAGTTGCTTAGCATGTTTTTTAAAAATCAATGTTTTTTTATCTTCCATTTAATCTTTTTAATACAATTATTTATGATACCAAAACTGTTTAGTGTTTTAAGATAATAACATCATATCAGGCACATATACTAAATACAGGTCTATATATAAATAAATAAAATGCTGTTTTTCCTCAAATAAAATAGCAATTTCAGGAGCAATAAGCATAAAATATATTTTAAAAAATCTAACAATTTCTTGAACATTTTCATAAAGGAAAATGTGTTATATTCATTCATGTTTCTAAACATGACAAATAAAAGTAGCATGTTAAGATACACAATATTGTCTATTATCTGGACTTCACAACAAATATCAAGAATGTCTTAAAAACCGAGTTTATATATAATTATATTTACTCAACGCAACTATAGGCGTTTTCAATGAATATGGGAACGACCCCAATATTTATCGTCTTTAATTCCTATCATCCAAATGCAGCCGTTTGATTGGCTGATTTTGAAGAAATGATCATCAATACCAACACAAACCAGCCAATGAGCCTCAATCCGCCATTTGTTTAGCGTATCCTATTATCTTCTATCCTATATACTATATCCTACACTCGTGGGTTCAGTGGGTTCATGTATCTACAGACTCCTTCAGACACTGGAGTACCCGGAGGACGCATTATTGTCATGGCTGCACCTGGTTACACAACATTGTTGTCACTCGCTAACACCACAGTGCAGCAGGATCCCAGCAGGACTCACTGATATGGCGCTGATGCAGATGTGGTAGAGCCTGTCGTCGGCCGTGGGGTCGCAGTGAGGAACGATTCTACGGGAGGAACACAAACATTCACACATGAGTAAAACCATCTTAAGGCCACATGGACTTCAGTAAACCTCGCGCACGTCACTGACAGGACGATTCCAGGCTGGAATCTTTGAAGCCCAAATCCTGCGGCGCAGATTTACATGTAAACCGATTGGTATTAGCTCAACAACAGGTGTTGTGTTCGGGGTCCAGTACCAGGAGAGGCCCGGTCACGAGGAAGTATTTATTGACATAGTATTGAACAAAATAGATTCTCTAAGTCGTCAGTGTTCGTCGTCCACTTCACACACATCTCAAGCTGAGCTCTTAAGAGGGTCAAGTGGACGAGGACGAGTAACTGCTGATCAATATCAACTTCTATCAATAATGCAAGAGAAAGAAAATTGAATAAAAGTTTATAAAAATGTTGATTTCAATGAATGAAATCAAATATATTGATTTAAGTTCACAACCTTTCCATGAGTTGTCAATGAGATGTTCAACCATCTTGATAGAGAAGCTACACTTTGAGTCTCCAACAACTAACTTAACTTAACTTAACTCCACATCCTGTCTCTAGTGTGAGTGACTCTGTTGGATAAACTGAGCATTGCATTCTGGCTCAGCTCTTTCCCCCCCATGACATAACTTCATCCACAGTAACTTTACATTATACATCCCACTTAAAATGATTGTGTATTATGAATAAACAACACACATTTCTGTACATTACATTAAGTAAGTAAGTAAGTAAGTAATGTGTATTTATATAGCACTTTTCTAGACCAGGGTCACAAAGCGCTTAAACAATCAAAACAATATTCAATAAAGTATATACTTTAAAGGTCAAAATAAAACTGATAACACAACAGGAGTTCCAGAAAATCAAGGAAAAGCCTGAACAAATAAAAACTTATTAACATTAACATTAAAACTATTAACACATTAATATCAACGTTTTTGGTCATTTATTTTTTTACTATTATTAAGTTGTTTTTTAATTATCATAACTTATAAGAATGCATTTATTTGTCACTTTTCAAATTATTTTTTTAATCATTCAAATTATTGATAAACTTTCCAACATTTAATTAAATAATTAATTTAACTTGATAATTTCCCTTGTTTTGTATTTTAATGGAAAACTTTGAAGGTTGTATTAAGTTCATAATGTTTTCTACTTTATCAAGTTTGCTTTTATTATACTAGTGTTTCATCTTTTTAAATACTGAGTTTCATTTGATTTTAGTGAATTTATTTTTGTAAAATAATCTATTAAAATAATTAATGTCCTAAAATTCAGTTTATTTCACTAAATACAAAAAAAAAAGAAGTTGTATTTATACTAACACTGACACAACTTGTTCATCATAATTGAAAACATCATTTTAAATAACTTTATTTCACTAGTGTTTCATCTTTTTAAATAGTGAGTTTTATTTGATTTTTGAATTCATTTTTGTAAAATAACCTATTATAATAATTTATTGTCCTTAAATTCAGTTTATTTCACTAAATACAAAAAAATACAAAAGTTTTCCACAAACTCTCACACAACTTCATCATAATTGAAAACATCATTTTAAATAACCTCTCAAGTAATCATTTGTGATCCAGTCTTGTTAGTAAGATGTTCAAACGTCAACCATACTGGTCTCTAAGGAATAAAACACTGTGTCCCTGAACAATCACCAAAGATGATAAAGTGCGAGGAGGCAGCTGGACGAGTGACATCACAGTGCAGACATTCCTGCAGAGGCTTCAGAGAAGATACAGATTTCATAGGAAGACTTGAGAAGATACTCACTCAGGCTGTCTTACGGTCGGGACGGGGAAGTCCGGGTACTCGTACTCGTAGATGGCATCCTTGTCCATGGTGAGGCGTTTTGTTTTCCTTCCAACGGATCCGAACTGGAAGAAGTTCACAATCTCAAGTAACACGCACTTGTGATACTGTGTTGAAAAACTTGGTGCCAAGTCCTCGGGTCGGACTCGCTGCTGCTACTGTGGCGTCCTCTGTGCTGGGGCTCGGCTCGTGTTCATGTGGTCCCACCAGGGCGCTGAGAGTAATGTGACAGGTCCTGGCTGAAGCTGATGCCTCCACCCTCCACCAAAAGGCCCGACTCCAGATCACCGGCACACCAGGAGCCTGGGGAGAAAGTGAGAGAGGAGCAGCGTGTGAACGCAGGGAAAGGTGTGGGCTGCCAATGTGGAGCGCCACCTGCAGATTATTGCTATTACAGCCCGTTCGGTGGTCCTGTGAGTGGAGGAGAAGTTCCAGGGTTGAACTAGGACGTCTGAGGGGAGTCACCACTATTTAATGAAAGAAAAGTTGTGCTAATACTTGATGGTAGATCATCGGGTTGTTAGATAAAGTATCATGAACAACAATCTACTCAAGTTGCTCTAAAAACAATCGATAAAAGCTCTTAAAGGTAACTTACAATTGTGGGAGAAACACGAGCAAACATTAGATCTTCAATCAAAGTTTTCTCTCTCGTAACATAGTTTTGATGCTACATGGGATCAAGACGTGTACACAGTTCAAGCAGGTACAGTCGCCTTTATAAACTGCGTTATTCAACAATAAGCAACAGTTGAAGACATGCTAAAATAAAGCCGAGCAAAGAAGTTCTGAATAAGAGAACTCTTAGGATTCCAACCAGAGGTTATTGATCGTCAAATGCTGTGTTTGTAAAAGTCTGGACGACCTTCACCTTCAATCACGGCGGGAAAGATAGGTTTGTCTTCAGATCTCTTTGAATAGAAATAGAATCATATTTAGAAAACTTTCAACAAAAGTCAGTTACATTTTTGACCGAAAAGCAAAGACGATTCTAACAGGAGTTTGACAGGTTGTTTTTATCAACTTATCGTTAAAACTGTTACGTTAACGCGGCGACGAGTCTGAAAAAACGTAATATTTTTTTAAGTAATTTTAAAAACTCAGGTAAAGTTTAGTTTAATTTATTTATTTAAAAGTGATATAATGACGATTTTCTCATAGTTTAGATGCGATAAATCACAGTCTTATATTATCACCTCACTATCCTGCTGGTAAAATAGATAAAGTAACTTGAGTCTTCTCTTCTTAAGCCTTTTAAAGTCGTTAAAGCTCCAATAAAGAAGTTCGAAAATATTGTTATCGGCTCCTCTAGTGTCAGAAGAGTGTAACTGCAATGCCATAAAAAAATTATGTAGCATAATTTCCGGATAAGCTTTTCTTTTTAAATCATATCATGAGGAAATCTATTTTTTCAACTTCTTGTTTGGTCTCCCAGGTAACTTCCAAAAGTCTTTCATTACTTTTTTATGAAAACACTGAAGCAGTTTTATGGTCATGTGACACAGACCGAGGGAGTCATCCAGATACAGTTATGTAGTGAAGAGAATTGTTATAAAACATCATTTTACTACAGAATTACTACAAAAAATTAGGGATTTTTCTTTCAAAACAAAATGCATTGATGCTTTAAATACATGTCTTTAGTACAGAACACATCGAAGTGACAAACACACAAACTACACAACTAACCTGGCCTGGATTTAATTGTATAAAATGTATATTTATCACCAAAAGACAATTTCAGGTCATGTGAGAATAAAAAAAGCACCTATTCATAGTGATCTTAACTGTTGCTCTAGAATCGACTTTTCAAAATAAAGAAACTTTTCATGGTTACTTTTCAAACGCAGACGTGACGCACACGGCATCGACTCGAGGGTCTGGACATGTGTCACCCAGAGGCGTCGAAGTCCTTTAACATCTTCTTCAACATCATCATGTCGGGACAACACTCTAACACTCCTGAGAACACACTCTTTCTCAAGCATCCTAAGCCTCCAAAGCAAATGTGCTTCCGAAGAAAGAGCGGCCCTGAAAATAAAGGGGTCACTGAACAAAGAATGCTTTGAACAATTATAATGAAATCACACAGAGGCTCTTTAATGGCCACAGACAGCTCGCCCGGGATTTGTCTGTGGCTGCAGAGAAGGAAACAAACCAGGTGTTTGTGGTGAAATGACACAATTAAAAAAGTTCATTATTAGATGAATTACACTTTAAAATGAAGACGCTTTGATTCAAAACAACATTAGACACAGAAAATAACTTGATTTTTAGATTCAATTTGAATTAAAAAACACAAACTATCATGAAAAACATTGTCTCTAAAATGTCTTGTGATTTAAAACGAATTAAACAAATCTAATGCCAATCAAATATCATTTAAAAATAAATATGGTATCGTCAAGCTTGTTTGACAGTGTTTTAGATTTCATAGAATCATGATCGTAAAAGTATTTCTAACTCAACGTCACCTCAGAACAACAGTGTGTTTATATTTATTCTAACTTAAAACAGCAATATAATGAACTTTTAATATAAGAAATGCTTCACACTTTCACTTTAAAACAATCCTGATAACACGCCGTTAAAATATCAGTATCTGTAGATGAAGATAACAATATATTTGATCTCACTCTCAGGTGTTTTACACTCAGATGGATGACTTTTATGAGATGAAGTGCTTTGAGTAAGAATTAATTAACGTTACATTTATTACTTTATAGAATTTTTATCCTGCATTTTTAATAACGCAAATAAAATAAATGTTTAATATCTAACATTTAGGGAAATTAACAGCCAAGCTTTGATTTTCTAAAAAATATAGAAAGAAAGTAAATATAGTCTGTAGATAAATAACACGTTTTTATCCATAACACGCATTAATAAACATATTTCTTAAAGTCATTTGGATCAGAACACAAATTAATAAACATATTCTTTAAAGACATTTGGATCAGAACACAAATTAATAAACATATTTCTTAAAGACATTTGGATCAGAACACAAATTAATAAACATATTTCTTAAAGTCATTTGGATCAGAACACAAATTAATAAACATATTTCTTAAAGACATTTGGATCAGAACACAAATTAATAAACATATTTCTTAAAGACATTTGGATCAGAACACAAATTAATAAACATATTTCTTAAAGACATTTGGATCAGAACACAAATTAATAAACATATTTCTTAAAGACATTTGGATCAGAACACAAATTAATAAACATATTTCTTAAAGACATTTGGATCAGAACATAAATTAATAAACATATTTCTTAAAGACATTTGGATCAGAACACAAATTAATAAACATATTCTTTAAAGACATTTGGATCAGAACACAAATTAATAAACATATTTCTTAAAGACATTTGGATCAGAACACAAATTAATAAACATATTTCTTAAAGACATTTGGATCAGAACACGTCGGTTCTAACTGCTGCTCACGAGCCACTGACTCGGGCACATCAGGCTCGAACCCTGGAGCTCGTGTTTCACAGTCTTTACAGTCTTTCGAGTCTGACAGTCTCACAGTCTCACAGTCTCACAGTCTTCATTTGCATCCGTTAGAAGTCGATATCTCGACCACAGGATCCACTTTGAAGCCATGACAGGTTCACCTGTGACTCAGGTGAAGATGAGAAGTTTGAAATAAAGCGCGTTCTCAGCTAAGCTACTTAGCAACAGGTGTGCAGCTGCCTCAGGTGTGTTTCTCAGAATGTTTTTATATTATTTATCCTTATATAACTTCATTTGTTTATTTTATACATATTCAAAACAAGGCTAAAACCACGTTACCTTTCTGTCTGTGTGATCTTCAGCTGTCAGTCATCTCTCGCTCCTGGATTCGTGTTATGCCTGGAAATGATTGTAAAACGCTGCAACCGTGAAAAAAAGAGTATAATTCCTCCAAGACGACTCATCTATGTGGACGTGGACTTTGAACAACTCTATCTCGCAGTGAGGTCATAAAAGTGCTGTTGTTTGCAAAATATGTTGTGAAAGAAGGTCAAGTTGACGCTGAAGACAAGATAGTATTTGAAACATTCTAAGAGTTTTATTGTGTCTGTAGGAATGTGTAGAAACATGTTCCATTCACTCTTGGCCTTAACTTGTCTTAAGTGTTTTTATTAATGACATAAGTTACAAGCCTTAGAACAAATGAATGTGAGGAGGCCTCGTGCGGACCCAGCTCAGTTGTATGACCTGCAGATCTCTATCCATCAGTAGATGTTGAGGAAGTTTCTTAAAGCCAATGTTTTCTCACGAAGGTGTTCAAGTAGCAAAGATTGAACGAACTGTGTTCTGTGTTCTGTTGTGTTTTCTATCCACCAAAGTTGAACAGTTTTTAAAGCTCTGCGTCCATCATGACACTGAAAGAACTTTGTGTCTCACTTGCCATGTTTCTGAAACCTTCTCCTGGTTCCTCGGATCAACCATAGTGGTCTTGAGGGTCTCTTTGCTTGAACTCAATTACACTTTATTTTTAAATAAAATGCAGTTAGATATTGTTTATTGTCATAAAAAATACCCTTTTTTTTTTGTGTAGAATTGAATTTTCTACTAGATGGATGGATGGATGGATGGATGGATGGATGGTAGGATGGATGGATGCATGGATGGATGGATGGATGGATGGATGGATGGATGGATGGATGGATGGATGGATGGATGGATGGATGGATGGATGGATGGATGGATGGATGGATGGATGGATGGATGGATGGATGGATGGATGGATGGATGGATGGATGGATGGATGGATGGATGGATGGATGGATGGATGGATGGATGGATGGATGGATGGATGGATGGATGGTAGGATGGATGGATGGATGGATGGATGGATGGATGGATGGATGGATGGATGGATGGATGGATGGATGGATGGATGGATGGATGGATGGATGGATGGATGGATGGATGGATGGATGGATGGATGGATGGATGGATGGATGGATGGATGGTAGGATGGATGGATGGATGGATGGATGGATGGATGGATGGATGGATGGTAGGATGGATGGATGGATGGATGGATGGATGGATGGATGGATGGATGGATGGATGGATGGATGGATGGATGGATGGATGGATGGATGGATGGATGGATGGATGGATGGATGGATGGATGGATGGATGGATGGTAGGATGGATGGATGGATGCATGGATGGATGCATGGATGGATGGATGGATGGATGGATGGATGGATGGATGGATGGATGGATGGATGGTAGGATGGATGGATGGATGGATGGATGGATGGATGGATGGATGGATGGATGGATGGATGGATGGATGGATGGATGGATGGATGGATGGATGGATGGATGGATGGATGGATGGATGGATGGATGGATGGATGGATGGATGGATGGATGGATGGATGGATGGATGGATGGATGGATGGATGGATGGATGGATGGATGGATGGATGGATGGATGGATGGATGGATGGATAGGAAATTATTTTTCCAATTACCAATACACATCAATACACACTTGAATTCATAAAAATAAAAATAATAACAAGAACAAAGTTTCTATAAAAACAAAGTACAAAATGACACAATCTAAGTCTAAAGATAATTTGTTTATTACGATAATCTTTAACCGAATAAATTCTGGATATTATCAGTTAAGAAAAGAAAATAGAAAAACTACAATTAAATAGCTTTTAAGAGAAATTCATGTTAATTTAAATATAAATTACTTACTTTCTGTAAATGTGTTTGTCTTAATAAAACAAGGGATCATTTCCTGAGAGAGAAACATGTTAATATTTAGAAATGATTTGATTTTAGTTATTTTCATGGTGTCTCCAGTCGTGTAGCAATAATGTTCAGTTGTCACACGAGACTCATGATGTTGTTTCATGTGGTGAGTGAAGATGAATGATGGACGAGCAACACGACAACAACTGGGTCGATGTATCAGAACATCTGCTCGTCAATATTCTATTGAAGTCCTTTTAGAATCAGCAGGTGTTTTGAAAAACATGTTTTGAACTTCACTTCAACAGATATGACGTACGTTGTTGTTTTAAAGATTACAAAGAAAGTCCAAACTTGATCCGTAGACATTTTCTCAAGACAAAGGTCAGCGACCTTTCCTACTTAGAAGCTGATTGATATCAGAGTCACAACAGAGAAACATGGACGTCAACCTTTAAATAGCTCCTGACAAAACACATTAGGGCTGCATGATGTATAGAATAATATAGATATCATGATATTGGCACAAGCGATATGCATATAGAAAACATTTCATTGATCAATCAATCGGTCAATTCAAGCATTTCTTAAATCCGCACTTCGACCAATCAGTGTCACGTTCTGTAAAGTTGTCAATTTGTAATTCTATGTCTCGTTGTTGTTTACGTCTCCGTCCGTCTGTGAACTGTGCAGCTTGTTAGGCTCGGTTGCTATGGCGACGCGTCTTGGCTCAGTATATCCAGTGAAGTAATACTAACTTATGATCTAGTCAAACACTAGTGATCCAGTGAAGAAATACTAACTTATGATCTAGTCAAACACTAGTGATCCAGTGAAGTAATACTAACTTATGATCTAGTCAAACACTAGTGATCCAGTGAAGTAATACTCACTTATGATCTAGTCAAACACTAGTGATCCAGTGAAGTAATACTAACTTATGATCTAGTCAAACACTAGTGATCCAGTCACTCGTCTCTTTCAACCTCCTTTGTTAAAGCAACATATTGTAAGAACTTTTCATCTCGTCTCAGTTGTTTTCTTAGAAGATCGTGAACTTCCAAACAAACCTGTCCGTCTTCACGTATGCTAACGAGCTAAGTTGTTAGCATCATTTATAAAGTGTTATGTGTCCGTCTTCACCGTATGCTAACGAGCTAAGTTGTTAGCATCATTTATAAAGTGTTATGTGTGCGTCTTCACCGTATGCTAACAAGCTAAGTTGTTAGCGTCATTTATAAAGTGTTATGTGTGCGTCTTCACCGTATGCTAACGAGCTAAGTTGTTAGCGTCATTTATAAAGTGTTATGTGTGCGTCTTCACCGTATGCTAACGAGCTAAGTTGTTAGCGTCATTTATAAAGTGTTATGTGTGCGTCTTCACCGTATGCTAACGAGCTAAGTTGTTAGCATCATTTATAAAGTGTTATGTGAGCGTCTTCACCGTATGCTAACGAGCTAAGCTGTTAGCGTCATTTATAAAGTGTTATGTGTGCGTCTTCACCGTATGCTAACGAGCTTAGTTGTTAGCATCATTTATAAAGTGTTATGTGTGCGTCTTCACCGTATGCTAACGAGCTAAGTTGTTAGCGTCATTTATAAAGTGTTATGTGTGCGTCTTCACCGTATGCTAACGAGCTAAGTTGTTAGCGTCATTTATAAAGTGTTATGTGTGCGTCTTCACCGTATGCTAACGGGCTAAGTTGTTTGCGTCATTTATAAAGTGTTATGTGTGCGTCTTCACCGTATGCTAACGAGCTAAGCTGTTAGCGTCATTTATAAAGTGTTATGTGTGCGTCTTCACCGTATGCTAACAAGCTAAGTTGTTAGCATCATTTATAAAGTGTTATGTGTGCGTCTTCACCGTATGCTAACGAGCTAAGTTGTTAGCATCATTTATAAAGTGTTATGTGTGCGTCTTCACCGTATGCTAACGAGCTAAGTTGTTAGCATCATTTATAAAGTGTTATGTGTGCGTCTTCACCGTATGCTAACGAGCTAAGTTGTTAGCATCATTTATAAAGTGTTATGTGTGCGTGTACAAGTATTTATTATTGATTTGGTGATATCACGACGCGCAGGCGGCTCCTCTCTGATGTCGCTCAGTTTGGCGGGAAACCGATGCAAGTCCCGCGAGACTGAGCGTTAGAAGAGATATTTTTCTATAATCGTGTTGACATCGAAACGTTGAAATAAACAAAATGTAAACATATATCCCTTAATATCTATAACCCCCTGACCTCACTACAGTACTATCGAAAATCTCAAGATTTATGCTCCTTTAATATTCCTGTGAGCGTCTATTATTGCAGAAGGAAGTCTCTTGGTTAATATTGAGAAGTGTTGCTTCTGGATTCAACATGGCTTCCTAAAGGACTCCCGGCAGCCGCGGTTAATTACCGAGGATATTATTCTTGTGCGTCCTCGCGGCGGCGCTTCTGTCATAATCAATGAGCCTCGTAACACTCAATTAGGACTTAATTGGATTTGTGCATGTATGAGGTGGAACACATTTGAGCCGACATGAAAGCAACGCTTATCTCTGTTGACAGCTGCAATTTACCCCAATTTGTGCAATGATTGAGATGTTTTTTCACTACATTTGGTCCAGAGCTGTGTCTCAAATCACATACTTGTGTTCTTAAACTTAGTGTTTTTAGTGCATAAGTACGTCTCAATTCTTAGTATGTAAATGTAGTGCTCCATACACACTAAATTGTCACTAAAACACACACAAAACTGAGTATAGATGGACAATTTCTACACTAAACGACTCCCTCTTAGTGTCGTTGACGTAGTAAACGGAAATTACGTCGTATATATATATTTATATATATATATTCATATACTTCCAGGTGTATTTTCAGCAGCAGTAGGAGGATAAACACGTCTTCGCTGCTCATACCAGATTAAATATCTCGTCAATATTTCTCATATTTCTTGAAACCAAACGTGCTGCCAGCAGGTGTCGCTAGTGTTCCTACAGCTGGTTGAAATCAAGGTTAAATAGTAGTAGAAGAAGAAGCTGTCGCGTCATTTCCTGTTAGTTTGTAGCAGCAGAGTTTGATTTGAGACAAACTATCTGTGGAGGATTAGTTACTAGTTAGTACGTACACTATCCTGATGATACTAACTTCTAGTATACTAAGAGAAGTATGATTGAGACATACTATCTGTGGAGGATTAATTACTAGTTAGTACGTAAACTATCCTGATGATACTAACTTCTAGTATACTAAGAGAAGTATGTTTGAGACATACTATCTGTGGAGGATTAGTTACTAGTTAGTACGTACACTATCCTGATGATACTAACTTCTAGTATACTAAGAGAAGTATGTTTGAGACATACTATCTGTGGAGGATTAGTTACTAGTTAGTATGTACACTATCCTGATGATACTAACTTCTAGTATACTAAGAGAAGTATGATTGAGACATACTATCTGTGGAGGATTAGTTACTAGTTAGTACGTACACTATCCTGATGATACTAACTTCTAGTATACTAAGAGAAGTATGTTTGAGACATACTATCTGTGGAGGATTAGTTACTAGTTAGTACGTACACTATCCTGATGATACTAACTTCTAGTATACTAAGAGAAGTATGTTTGAGACATACTATCTGTGGAGGATTAGTTACTAGTTAGTACGTACACTATCCTGATGATACTAACTTCTAGTATACTAAGAGAAGTATGTTTGAGACATACTATCTGTGGAGGATTAGTTACTAGTTAGTATGTACACTATCCTGATGCATACTAACCAGTGCACTAAGAAGAAGTGTGTGATTTGAGACACAGCACTGCTTTTGGGAAAAGAATGAAGAATAAATAAAGATTTAGAAATATTGTCGAACCAGAGGTTATTAATCATTTCTAAATACCCTTTGAGTCAAATGAATGGAAGAAAAAAAAAATCTATCCTGGCCGAACAAAGAAATAAATATATTGAGTACTGGGAAGTAATGGTAAATATATAATAATAACGGCTCAAATATAGTTAAATCTCATAAATGTTGATGAATGTAGACTAAAGACAGTGGGAGCAGTGATGACATTTTAAAAAGAAATGTGTGAGATTATGTAAGAGGAAACTTTAAAAGTATAATATCAACTCACATGTTGGATTTCCCTTATATACACCTTATATACACCTTATATACACCTTATATACACCTTATATACACCTTATATACACCTTATATACACAGTTAAAAAAAAGTAGTTTTGTATGTAAATGAAACGATTATATTGATACATTCATAATGAGCAGTAGATAATGCGGGTGTAAGAACATGATCCATGTTCTATCACATGAAAAGAAAAAAGGATTTCAGATTCTAAAATACTATTGAAAACTACAGTAAAGGACAGAATATTTTCCAGTTGAAAGATAACAGAAATACAACAACAACAACAACAACAACAAAAGAATATAAAAGATGAGTATCTAAGGTGTTATTGAAGCAGTGCTGGAAGATTTATGTCTTCGCTTATGAAACCTGAGAACGAGGTGTTTTATCTAAAGAGCGAGACAAGAACAAATCTCTGTGATCGTTATTAAAGTGTCCATGATCTTCTACAAGATGGTTTCAACCGCCTGACAAGAGTCCAGGATTGATGACCCGCAGGCGGCTGGTCGTGTCTGAGCGTCCGTGCAATAATTCACTTTATACAAGCGTTGGTGGAGAAAACCCTGACAAACAGTCGCACACTCTCCGGGATTCATTTCATTTTATGATGTGTTTATCTGGCGACACACACTCAGGCTTCACTTCCTAGTCTGGTATAAAGACCTCCTTCTTTCAGGAGACAAGTAAGTCAGTCCATGAAAGGTTTCTGGTGAAGAGAAGTCGACACTTAATTTAACACCATATTTAAGTGGATTCACAAACATGTGTGATTAAGTGGTTCATGAGTAACTGAAGCAGTTTGTGACACTAACAGAGAGATTAACTTTATTCATGTCGTTCCTAAGGTGTTGAAGGTGTAGGTGTGATGGACGACACTGGAGCTCCGCCCCCTTTATCCTCTGAGTGGCTGTTGATGTCAACATTTAAATGATCTTGTTTTCATGTCACAAATCACAGCTTTGAGCAGGAGAAACAAAACTGGGTTCAGTGATTTAATACAAACAATCATTAACATTTTTTTTTAAATAACAATTCACGTAATACATTATTGATCTGTGTTTCTAATTCTTTATGTCTTTATCAGGTTTAAGGTAAACCTTCTCTCTCCAACCAGTTATTCTAGTTATAGAGTTTTTTGTTTTAACGTATTATATAATTTAACATCTTTTTCATTCATCATGTAAAAGTATATATTTGTGTATCTCCTGTGAAAAGTACTTTCTTTTAGATTTTCTGTTAGTTTTATTGTGTCACTAAGAACCTTTTAGTTAAAAAAAGCTTTATTTGATAATTACCTTTTATTATAGAATTTATTTAGTGATATCTGATCAAATTATTGATATTTATATCAATTTACTGTTATATGACACTGCAAGTGTTTTATTTTAATCTGTTTTTATTATAGTTTATTCAAAGTTTCTAAATATATCTGTGACACATTATGTATTGTGTGTATCTTCTATGAAAAGTACTTTCTTTTAGATGTTCTGTTAGTTGTTTTTTTTCACTGGAAACATTTTTAGTTAAAAAAAAGCTTTGTTTGATAATTACCTTTTATTATAGAATTTATTTACTGATATCTGGTCAAATAATTGACATTTATATCAATTTACTTTTATATTACACTGCAAGTGTTTTTATTTTAATCTGTTTTTATTAAACATTCATACTGGAAATTTACTTTTTTCTGAATTAAAATATTTTTAAGACATTTAAACTACTATATTTAACTAATACACTTTTTTTGTTGTTGTTACATATTTTTGTGATATTTTATTTTATTCTGAAACTTTAATTGATAATAATAAATGTGCGTTTCATGATCTACTGACTCCTTCAAGAAACATCTTAAGACATTTTTATTTGTGCTTTTCCTTGATTTTCTGGAACCGCTGTGTTGTTCTCAGTGTTATTTTGATCTTTAAAGTATATACTTTATTGAATATTGTTTTGATTGTTTAACGTTTGTGACCCTGGTCTGGAAAAGCGCTCAAAAAATACAAATTACTTACTTACCTTTATACTTATATTTGAATTTTTAGATACCATTTAAATGTATTTTTGCTTTGATTAAAAGTTGTTTTAATCACTAACTATGTCTTCTGGTGCATTAATTAATGTATTAAAAAACGACTTCACAGTTGTTTTCCTGCAGAAAGTTTTGTATGTCATAGAATGTTCTGGTTTTTTTGTGTCGCACACGCTGATAAACGTGAGCTTGTGCATCAGGACTTATTAAACATTCAACTGATAAGATTCAAACACTGTGTTCACACTTGTATTGTGTTGTAACTACACAAACTAGTGTGTTTCTACTTTGTAACGGAGAGAAATCTTGCTAACATATTAAACACATACACAGAAAACATCATTTCATGTTTGATCTGCATGAAGAGTTACTTCGAAGACGTTGGTCGATCGAACTATTTGTAAATGTCAAACTGCCACAAATGGCCAAAAGCTCAGGATCAGTGACGTCCTCTGAACCCACACTCATCTGGTCTCTGGTCTCTGGTCTCTGGTCTCCTGCAAAGATCAACTGAAACCATTAGTTCTGTTCTCCACATGTCCCACGAGAACAGATGTGTTTGTTCATCTGCCACCGAAGGGGAAAAATGCAAGAAGCCATAAATATAGTTGTCGACACCAGATTGAGATGTTAGGAGAAGAACATTTGTTGTTGGTGTAAATATGTTAAAGGAGTTTATTTTGACGTGGATGTTACGAGTGAGGAATGATCAGCTGTTACGAGTGAGGGATGATCAGCTGATGGTCTTCTTTTGAGGCTGGATGATGAAATAAACCTTCATCATAACTAAGACATATAAACATAACTAAGACATATAAACATAACTAAAACATATAATCATAACTAAGACATATAATCATAACTAAAACATATAATCATAACTAAGACATATAATCATAACTAAAACATATAATCATAACTAAAACATATAATCATAACTAAGACATATAATCATAACTAAAACATATAATCATAACTAAAACATATAATCATAACTAAGACATATAATCATAACTAAAACATATAATCATAACTAAGACATATAATCATAACTAAAACATATAATCATAACTAAAACATATAATCATAACTAAGACATATAATCATAACTAAAACATATAATCATAACTAAAACATATAATCATAACTAAAACATATAATCATAACTAAGACATATAATCATAACTAAGACATATAATCATAACTAAAACATATAATCATAACTAAAACATATAATCATAACTAAGACATATAATCATAACTAAAACATATAAACATAACTAAAACATATAAACATAACTAAAACATATAATCATAACTAAAACATATAATCATAACTAAAACATATAATCATAACTAAGACATATAATCATAACTAAGACATATAATCATAACTAAAACATATAATCATAACTAAAACATATAATCATAACTAAGACAAATAATCATAACTAAAACATATAAACATAACTAAAACATATAAACATAACTAAAACATATAATCATAACTAAAACATATAATCATAACTAAAACATATAAACATAACTAAAACATATAATCATAACTAAAACATATAATCATAACTAAAACATATAATCAAAACTAAGACATATAATCATAACTAAGACATATAATCATAACTAAAACATATAATCATAACTAAAACATATAATCATAACTAAAACATATAATCATAACTAAGACATATAATCATAACTAAAACATATAATCATAACTAAGACATATAATCATAACTAAAACATATAATCATAACTAAGACATATAATCATAACTAAAACATATAATCATAACTAAGACATATAATCATAACTAAAACATATAATCATAACTAAAACATATAATCATAACTAAAACATATAATCATAACTAAAACATATAATCATAACTAAAACATATAATCATAACTAAGACATATAATCATAACTAAAACATATAATCATAACTAAAACATATAATCATAACTAAGACATATAATCATAACTAAAACATATAATCATAACTAAAACATATAATAATAACTAAAACATATAATCATAACTAAAACATATAATCATAACTAAAACATATAATCATAACTAAAACATATAATCATAACTAAGACATATAATCATAACTAAAACATATAAACATAACTAAAACATATAAACATAACTAAAACATATAATCATAACTAAAACATATAATCATAACTAAAACATATAATCATAACTAAGACATATAATCATAACTAAGACATATAATCATAACTAAAACATATAATCATAACTAAAACATATAATCATAACTAAAACATATAATCAAAACTAAGACATATAATCATAACTAAGACATATAATCATAACTAAGACATATAATCATAACTAAAACATATAAACATAACTAAAACATATAATCATAACTAAGACATATAATCATAACTAAAACATATAATCATAACTAAGACATATAATCATAACTAAGACATATAATCATAACTAAAACATATAAACATAACTAAAACATATAATCATAACTAAGACATATAATCATAACTAAAACATATAATCATAACTAAGACATATAATCATAACTAAGACGTATAATCATAACTAAAACATATAAACATAACTAAAACATATAATCATAACTAAAACATATAATCATAACTAAAACATATAATCAAAACTAAGACATATAATCATAACTAAGACATATAATCATAACTAAAACATATAATCATAACTAAAACATATAATCATAACTAAGACATATAATCAAAACTAAGACATCGTTCAGACCGAGCTTTAATGATGTCGTTGTGAGTCATCACGTCTTTTATTATTATCTTCTTCCCAAAACCTGTTTGCAACTCATTCATTACGAGGAACAATCCTTTTAATGGTGTTACTTGTGACGGTTCTTTTGAAACGACACCTCCTGTCACGTCTGCTGTAAGATATATAAGATATAAAGATATATTATCTGCTCGTGATACCAGTCTCGTCTCGACACCGTGGTATTGATTCATCAGTGACTCATGTTTCCTGGCGAGGTTTCGCTTCTAGACGGGAGAGAAAACTCCCTCATGGGGGACGACCTGGACATCGATGAATAAATGATGATCGTTCGTCTGATTGTCATCGTGAACTAATAATTCAAATTCTTGGTCAAAACTGAATAACTTGCTTTTTCTGGTCCTGGATTTAAAAAGTAATTCCACCAGATAGTTGGTCTCAGAGGAATATTGACGAATCTGACCAAAGCTGTTGCTATGGTTGCCGTCAGATCAGTGATCATCTCATCATATTCAAGTCAGAAACATGGAAGTTAAAGATGTCGTTCACTTCCCCTCGAGGACGTGCCGTCGTAGTAACCTGGAGAATTCAAATGTGTCTAGAAAATCCCATAAACGAGTCTCAGATTAGATTCCGTGGAATGTGTAATCCATGAGGCAAACAAGTTATTTCTGGGCTGTGAACTGTGTCCCATTGTTTGTTGTATTCAGTTTATGTTTCGATATTTTTAATACCCGTAACATACTGTATATCATGATTTCTAATCATTTTGTGAATTTATTCATTGATAAATAGATTTGAAAGTCATTTACATTTTATTTTTTATTCATTACCACCGTTTACGACTTTCACAAAACTAAATCTAGACCTTTTCCTTGATGTTTTTATGTATTAGTTTAAATGAATAATAGAATAACAGCAATACTTACAGCATTTTATCTTCTTCCCCATTTGTCATATTGAAAAATAACCCTTTGTTTCTTTTTCTCATTAATCGACGGTTGCTCTTGACAGTTTAGATTCGTCATGTTGCCTCGCTTTAAATTCAGCTGCTCAGCAACATGTCATCGTTACTAATGTTTCTGTGTCGTCCTGATGAACGAGGAGGACATCAAAGATAAATAGTAAGTAAGTCATTTATATTTGCAGAGATGTTTCTAGACCAGGGTCACAAAGAACTTTAACAATCAAAACAATAAGGATTTCTCTCCTCTGGTCCGGAAGTTCAGGAACCATCAGTAGATTCTGATCCACAGACCTCAGAGCCCGAGCTGGGGTGTAAGTCTGGATCAGATCACTGATGGAAGGTCTGACCATAGATCTGAAAGTAAGAACCAGAATTTTAAAATGATCCTGAAAGAAACATGCAGCCAGTGAAGAGTTTGAAGGAGAAATGTGAGTTCATGTGTGTAAACAGGTAATATCTGCTTTATTTTTGATTAGCCCATCAG
Organism: Callionymus lyra; assembly: GCF_982586985.1. Lineage (NCBI taxonomy): Eukaryota > Metazoa > Chordata > Actinopteri > Syngnathiformes > Callionymidae > Callionymus > Callionymus lyra. The sequence goes on along the minus strand of NC_141825.1, from coordinate 28,068,751 downwards.
ATGGAAATGACCCTGTGACCCCAGTGGGTGGTGAGGACTGAAGGTGAGATGGAGTGACAGGCACTTGTGAGAAGGTCGGAGGTGTTTGATCGAAAAGAGGAAAAAGTTGTTGTTGCTGCTTGTGATGCAAACGTTCTGCCATCACTTGTAGTCATTACTGTTGAGAGTTGAGAAGCTGTTTTTAGCAGCACGACTAAAACGCTTCCAAAAATAGCTCATTATCATGCAACATGTAGATCCGGCGTCTGAGGAACAAAACACACCGAGAGCAGCTTTTTAATTATGAAATCAAACCTTGAATTATGCAGGACTTGATGCCGTTTGTGACGTCGTTCACAACATGGTCGGCTTCCTTTGGATCGTCATTCGCCTTTAATACATTTAAACATTTGGATTTTGTCATATTTTACCAGGAATGATGATTTTGTTATCAATACACATTCATACTTTACAGTTCAGGATCATCACTAAAAACATTGAAAGTAAAAATAATTCCTCAATATGGACAGACTTTGACTGACAGGCGGCAAGAATCCCTCAAATCCTCTGCTGACATGTTGCAGGTCAACAACAGTCAAGCCTTCACTGGCTCTCGCTCTGCTCTCGCCGTCCACTGTATTCTTCCCTGGTTATGGAATTTCTAACCTCCATATGAATTATTGACCCGTCTGATCCCCCGTGAGACCCCGATAGAGCCGGCTTGTTGTCCATCAGCAGGAGCCAGAGATTTACTCAATCCCTGCTCAGAAGCTGAAGGAAAGAAACTGACGCTCGAAGCAGTCGGTGAAAGTGAAGTAAAAATATAAAACATATTGTCATGCATGACTAGTTCAAATCTTCATTAAACTTGTTAAAACATATGTCAAGAAGTAAACAACACAATGTTTTTCTGTGTCTTAATTAAAAGTCGGTTTCATTTATTTTGCTGGAAACGATAGTAATGGCAAAAGCGATGATATAATTAGAGGATGATGGATTGTTTTACTTTTCTTTGTTTGTTTGTTTCAATATTTTTTATTGGAAAACAACAAATCAGATCATAGTGTTCATCACAAAACTTTCTTTGACTTTTACCTTTTTTTTTACATACATAGAAGACAAAAACCAAAATAAATTAAAAAACAAAACAATAATAATACAAAAATAGAAGGAAAACAAAAGGACAAAACAAGAAATCAAACACCCAACCTCCACGTATCCTGGCTTTCATAACATCACCTCTAGACAAGTCAGAATAATGACTAATACTAAACTAATCACTCTCAGTCGGGCAGAACCTGCAAAGCTTTAAAATATGACAGAAATGGTTCCCAAGTAACTGTGAATGTCTGTGTCGAGCCTCTCGTTGTATATCTTATCTTTTCAAGCTTTAGAAAAGATACAACGTCTCTCAGCCTCACTGAGGTTGTTGGTGGTTTTGGAGATTTTTAAAGCAACAGCAGTCGTCGTCGTCGAGCATCGAAGAAGTGAATTTCACGACGGTTTCCTGGGAAGAACTCATGTCTTCTGACGGGGTTCCAAACACTGCTATAAGTGGGCAACGTTGAATTATTTTCCCCAAACCAGTCGATATACAGTTAAAGTAGCCAGACCAGAATGTGTATAATTTTGAACAAAGAAAGAACATATTGTTTTACTTTTTGACTTTCTGTTTGGCTCCTATTTGGTACTACGACTTAAAGCAGCTCTGGGTAGTTTTGTGTACTTATTTGAGTAAATGTATAACTGTAGCATTATTTTAATTGAATTCCTCTCTGTGTGGCCCTGGTGTGTCGTTTGAGATGCAAATATCCTGAATAAAAAAAGGTGTCCAGTCCCCCTCAAAGGAGCGTGTTTGAATCGGGGTAACCCTTTAAAAGTAGGTCCAAGAGCTTGTATTGAGCCAGAGTGTGTTGCCTCCGACGGTCTGCTTAGAAACATGCTGTTGTGTTGGAGAATGTTGTTCACAGACAGTAGAAAACCTTCAAGACGAATGCGTCCTCATTGTCGTCGGCTAATTATTGCAGCGACTCGGCCGCGGCTCTGAATGGAAGATGAACAGTGGCTCAGGGTCGCCTGCTGACTCTGTATTGACTCCAGACTCCGCTATGAAAAGCTTTCGCTCGCAGAGCAGACGGTGTTTTTGAAAATCACCTGTTGCTTAGGAACCAGCTTCGCTTCGTCAAGGTCTCCGGGATGAATCTCTGCGACGATCCTGTGATGTTAGAACACGTCCGTCAGTAATACTTGTTTGATTGACTTGATTTGAACATGACAAGCATGAGGGTCGAGCTATTATTTCAACAAACCACATGACATGTGAGTGACCTCAGTGTTGGTTCTTCTTCATAACGACGTCCTGTTTTTCTTCTTCATGCTTCACGTTTCATATCCGCTTTCTTTGAGATTAATATTCATTCTAGTGTTTTGACTGCATTTTTGATGATCATCACGTCCACCAGACAAACCCCTGAGATGTTTTCTTTCGATAAGACCTTCATTTTGTCACATCCTTGTACAACATTTGCTACATTTGTTCAAACCTGCTGATCAATATCCTATTGTTGCTCCGCCGTGAACGGAGCCGAAGCCTGAAAGCATTGCCGCCCCCTCACCCCCATTTCAACCCCCCGCTGTGAGTAAAAGCACCGGTGGACTGTAGACGCCGTCAGTGGGGGCAGGACGGGGGGAACACTTCAAATGGAAGGCGAGGTCTTCGAGCGACGCGGTCATAAATATTTCATCTCGTACCAGCTTTGAGGCGGCAGAGGAGCAGACTCTCACTGAAGGCTTCTGACGACAAACTGGCCTTTCAGACGGCATTTGTGGGGGGGGGGGGTACAGTGACAGATGTATATATGTATATAATGTATATAACAGTCGCCTGATGAAGCCTCAGGTGTTTGCTATACTGGGGGGTGTTGTATGATGTACAGTTTAAAGGGGTCAGACCGACTATTCTCTTTCTTTTTTTTCATTTGTTCAGGCTTTTAGTTGATTCTCTGGAACTCCTGTTGTGTTATCAGTGTTATCTTGATCTTTAAAGTATATACTTTATTGAATATTGTTTTGATTGTTTAAGCGTTTTGTGACCCTGGTCTGGAAAAGCGCTATATAGATACAAATTACTTACTTACTTACTTTCTCCAGTAGTGAATCACCCATAGAGTTTTTTCAGACCAGAACCATATATAAAATGTACATATTTTTAGAATCACATCTTGTTAAAGTAGTAAAAAAGACAATTATTTCTCCAGAGAACATTATCTTTTTGACTCTTGTTGTATCTAGAATTGACGATTTGGTTATTTTTGGTTAGTTAATAAACTACTAAACAAGACAAAATTAGTAAATTCAAGTCATGTGTCTCAAACAACATACTTCTCTTAGTGCGCTGGTTAGTATCATCAGGATAGTGTACGTACTAACTAGTAACTAATCCTCCACAGATAGTATGTCTCAAACATACTTCTCTTAGTATACTAGAAGTTAGTATCATCAGGATAGTATACGTACTAACTAATAACTAATCCTCCACAGATAGTATGTCTCAAACATACTTCTCTTAGTATACTAGAAGTTAGTATCATCAGGATAGTATACGTACTAACTAATAACTAATCCTCCACAGATAGTATGTCTCAAACATACTTCTCTTAGTATACTAGAAGTTAGTATCATCAGGATAGTGTACATACTAACTAGTAACTAATCCTCCACAGATAGTATGTCTCAAACATACTTCTCTTAGTATACTAGAAGTTAGTATCATCAGGATAGTGTACGTACTAACTAGTAACTAATCCTCCACAGATAGTATGTCTCAAACATACTTCTCTTAGTATACTAGAAGTTAGTATCATCAGGATAGTGTACGTACTAACTAGTAACTAATCCTCCACAGATAGTATGTCTCAAACATACTTCTCTTAGTATACTAGAAGTTAGTATTCATCAGGATAGTATACGTACTAGCTAGTAACTAATCCTCCACAGATAGTATGTCTCAAATCACATACTTCTCTTAGTATACTAGAAGTTAGTATCATCAGGATAATGTACGTACTAACTAGTAACTAATCCTCCACAGATAGTATGTCTCAAACATACTTCTCTTAGTATACTAGAAGTTAGTATCATCAGGATAGTGTACGTACTAACTAGTAACTAATCCTCCACAGATAGTATGTCTCAAATCACATACTTCTCTTAGTATACTAGAAGTTAGTATCATCAGGATAGTGTACGTACTAACTAGTAACTAATCCTCCACAGATAGTATGTCTTAAATCACATACTTCTCTTAGTATACTAGAAGTTAGTATCATCAGGATAGTGTACGTACTAACTAGTAACTAATCCTCCACAGATAGTATGTCTCAAACATACTTCTCTTAGTATACTAGAAGTTAGTATCATCAGGATAGTGTACGTACTAACTAGTAACTAATCCTCCACAGATAGTATGTCTCAAACATACTTCTCTTAGTATACTAGAAGTTAGTATCATCAGGATAGTGTACATACTAACTAGTAACTAATCCTCCACAGATAGTATGTCTCAAACATACTTCTCTTAGTATACTAGAAGTTAGTATCATCAGGATAGTGTACATACTAACTAGTAACTAATCCTCCACAGATAGTATGTCTCAAACATACTTCTCTTAGTATACTAGAAGTTAGTATCATCAGGATAGTGTACGTACTAACTAGTAACTAATCCTCCACAGATAGTATGTCTCAAACATACTTCTCTTAGTATACTAGAAGTTAGTATCATCAGGATAGTGTACGTACTAACTAGTAACTAATCCTCCACAGATAGTATGTCTCAAACATACTTCTCTTAGTATACTAGAAGTTAGTATCATCAGGATAGTGTACATACTAACTAGTAACTAATCCTCCACAGATAGTATGGCTCAAACATACTTCTCTTAGTATACTAGAAGTTAGTATCATCAGGATAGTGTACGTACTAACTAGTAACTAATCCTCCACAGATAGTATGTCTCAAATCAAACTCTGCTGCTACAAACTAACAGGAAATGACGCGACAGCTTCTTCTTCTACTACTAGTTAACAATGTTTTCAACCAGCTGTAGGAACACTAGCGACACCTGCTGGCAGCACGTTTGGATCAAGAAATATGAGAAATATTGACGAAATATTTACGCCGGTATCAGCAGCGAAGACGTGTTTATCCTCCTACTGCTGCTGAAAATACACCTGGAAGTATATGAATATATATATATATATATATATGTATAAATACATATATATATGATGTAACTTCCTACAACGTCACTAAGATGGAGTCGTTTAGTGTAGAAAGTGTCCATCGATCAGTTTTGTGTGTGTTTTAGTGACAATTTAGTGTGTATGAAGCACTACATTTACATACTAAGGATTGAGACGCACTTATGCACTAAAAATACTAAGTTTAAATACGCAAGTGATTTAAGACACAGCTCAGTACCTTTTCACCATTATAGTGAGTTTTTTTTTCTTGATATAATGTCATACTTGCTGGTTTTAACTTAAGGTCAGGCAGCGAACTCATGTTGACATTAAAGTCTTGAGTCCTGCCTATATTTTTTTTCCCGTTACATTCCTGAACTGAAACTATTTTCGCTGAGCTGTTGTTGTCTTTCGCAAGATCTTATAAAAGTGCAGCTCAAAATACTTGACTAATCACATGAACAGCCTTCCATTCTCACAAACCTCAGACCCGGCTAATCAAATCTGATCCCTTTTCCCTTCGGAGGCTTAATCCCTCTTAGCGAGAATGTCAGAAACGTGCCACCTGCTTCCAGGCGTACAGTTCAGGGCCTAACTGGCCTTGTGATGCTAATCTCAGGAGCCAACGCACAGGTTCAGATACATATAGTCACAAATACGATCATGTATCAGTTAAATCACAACCAGATACAAATGAATTAATGGAGAGTTGGTTGAATTATTAGTGAAAAATTTGAATTAGGCTTTATAATGTTATTACCAAGAACCCAAAATCCATCTAAATGAGTTTATTGTACATCAGGATGTGAACCTTGCATGACTTTCATCTTCCTTATTGTGTCGAACAAAGATTGTTTCGACAGTGAACGTTGAAAACATACATAAGTAAACTTAGGTAAACGACTTTTCCTTCATTTCCCCTCGTTTTATGGTCAAGATGTTGTCGTTTAAAAGATGGATGCGTCAGGTTAGGTTAGCGTCTGGAGCCACGGAGCCCCGGAAGGATTCCTCAGTGCCGGGAAAAACATCCCTCATTAAATCTGCAGCCTCTTCACCTCCTCGGCTGCTGGGAAGAGGAGACGGTCGTTCATGACGGGAAGCTTTAACCGGAGCGTTGGTTCATGTTCTTCTGTAGCACGGAAAGACATGAAGTGGTTCTGCAATGACACCATGAATTGAAGTGCTCACACTGTACTGTTCACAGAGGTTACAAATATTATGAATGAAGGTTCAACTCTATTAAAATGTGTGTAATAATTGATATTTTCTGAAATGTTCCAGTTTAACTATTCTGTCACGTTATACTTGGAGCCAGAGAAAAGAAAAAAAATATATAATATATATATAATTCTGTGTATTCCTAAATTCTACACGTCAATGAATTGTGATCTTGATGTTTTGTTATGGATCATCTGACAGCAGGACGTCTCTTGACTGGCGTGCTCGTGTGATCGTCCTCAAACATCTCAGCAGAATTGAGCCCAAAGATGAAGATGCTTTTTGAGTGTGTTTTTACTCAAGATCACTTCAGTTAAGACGTGTGATCGCCTCAGTTCTGGATCTTCATCTTGCTGACGAGCGGATGAGTCATGTGAGTGGAGGTCACCACGGGTTCAACCAAACAACCCCCTCGTATCACCTCCCCCGAGGACACTCTGGAAAGCCTCCCGGGAGCCTGAGCAGCAAGAGAGTGAGACACCAGCAAATAGGATAAAGTTATTGAGTAACATGTAGGTTCAGGTTCAGACTCCACTTCACAGTCTGGAAACTGAACCATATTCTGACCTGCAAGTTTCTCCTTTGATGATCTACTGACTCTTTCAAGATCATCTTAAAACATTTTTATTTGTTCAGGCTTTTCCTTGATTTTCTGGAACTCCTGTGTTGTTCTCAGTATTACCTTGACCTTTAAAGTAATATTTTATTGAGTATTGTTTTGATTGTTTAAGCGCTTTGTGACCCTGGTCTGGAAAAGCGCTATACAAATAAAAATGACTTACTTACTTACTTACTTTTAACCGTATTTTCACAGAAGGTAAAATAGAAACTACTCTCACATGACGTTCTTTGTGAAAAGTAAAAAACCATCGGCAGAAATGGCGGCGCTTTCATGCGTGCTGACGATAATTGTGGAGCATAGGTGCGTTTATTCACAGCGAGCGCTTCCTGTTAAGTGACAGAATAATTACGCTTCAGATCACCGTGGGCGAGAGCGACGGCGGTAAAATGTGGGGAGAATAATAAAGCAACGATTCTGCTCTTTTGTTCTCGGCCGGGATTATTGGTCCACGACTGTCTCCTCCCCCTCGTCGTGAAGCGACCTCATTGGTGGAGCCCAGAGTCACGGGTCGGCCATCGGTCGGGTCCAAACAACAACTGTTGCTAAGGTGCTTTAGACGCTTTAGTCGACCATTCCACAAATTAATATCATTCCTCACGATAATGCTTGGCGATGGCGTGGAATGCTGATTGAAAGTGAGTTTGTATAGAAGCGTCAGACGATCGCTCGCCGCCGTCTGGCCCGTTGACTTCAGGCCATTCGTCACCGAGCTCTAGCCTGAGATGTTGGATTTCCTCAAATTGTTCATCTTTAGAAAAAGCGTCTGCCTCCAGAAAATTGGCAGAGTCATGCTGTCTGCTCACAGACCTGGTCTTCTGGAGGGAAGTGAGACTCAGTTCATCCTCAGTTCAGAGCTCCTGTGGAGGCAGAGTGATGTCAGAGTCAGAAGAGCTTTAATGCTTGACCCAGACTTCATGTTTGCTTCATTTATATTGTATCTACACTGGGCTTTCTTAAACATGGCGTGAAATATAGGTCAGTTGTTTTGGTCTGGGCATCAAGTCATAACAAAAAATGTAATATTGAAATTGCAAGAGATCTCTATATTTGCATGAATGCAGTACAACGCTAGTACAATGTTTACTTGAGTGACTTATGTCAGTCTGTCAAACTGAGAAACCTGGTGTATTTGACAAATGTCTCGAGTTCAACACTGAACTAAACTGACAAAAAACTGTTTCAACTGAGAAAAATCTCTAAACTTAAATGTTGTCACAACATGATCTGGATCTTATTATCCATGTGTTTGTGTCGTTGACACTATTGTAACAGTTTATTTAGTGTCTAAACCAGAAGGATGTGTCTCGCCTGCAGTTCATACTAAACTCTGCAGCCAGAATTCTGAGCCGCTCTAGTAGAAGAACTCACATTTCTCCTTCAAACTCTTCACTGGCTGCTCTAGTAGAAGAACTCACATTTCTCCTTCAAACTCTTCACTGGCTGACAGTTTCTTTCAGGATCATTTTTCAAATTCTGGTTCTTACTTTCAGATCTATTCATGGTCAGACCTTCCATCAGTGATCTGATCCAGACTTACACCCCAGCTCGGGCTCTGAGGTCTGTGGATCAGATTGATTGTTTAAGCGCTTTGTGACCCTGGTCTAGAAAAGCTCTACAAATTTTACTTACCTACGTAAATAAAGGTAGATTTAAGTGATGTTTCCTGGAACTTATGGTAACCAGAAGAGAAAACAATGAAATAAAACAGGATTAGTATTATTTTAAGTTTTTTCTTTCACTTGTATGGCTTCTAACTGCTGCTGCTCTCACTCGAAGCTCCGACATTATGAAAACGCTCAGGTGTTTTTTTCACGTTCGTTTAATAATGTTTTATGATTGCTGTAAGGTGATGTCAGTGAGGGTCTAGTGCTTAGTTTCGTCGCACAATTCTTTAATCATGAAAGTAGCTTTTTGTTGCTTTTGATGGAATGACTTTACGTTATGTCTAAACAGCCTTTTGTCACAGTTTGAAATCCTCATGAGTGACCGAGGCTGAGGAGCAATCGTGCGGGAGAATATATATAGTTTGTCTATGTGTGTGTGTGTGTGTGTGTGTGTGTGTGTGTGTGTGTGTGTGCAGCACAAACACAGACAGAAGCTGATCACGTTTCATATCATGTTAATAATTGATATCCTTCCTCAGCGGTGCTGATTTAATAAGATCCGTACTTCTTGTTTTCCTGGCAGCGAGCGCCTCACCTCAGGCCAGGTGAGCTCCGTCATCGACACCGATACCCTTCAACGGCTCTTCCTAAATAATGCTGCAAAAACAAAGGATGCGTTTGTGTTTCCATCCTTGTGTGTTTGACTGTGATAGTGTCTCTCGTAAAACCAAAATACTCCAGTCAAAAGTCACTTTCCTTCTTCTTCGCCTCCATGTTGTTGCACCTCAGACCACACACTATTATCGAGTCTGAGCTCGGAGCCGCCGGCCTCGTCTGCGACTCTCGGCTCATCATCGCGGCTCTGGGATCCGGTCTGTTGGTATTGAGTCGGGAGGAGCGCCGGCGGCACAATCCATCAAGAAGGAGCTGTTTGCGCTGAGGGAACAGACATGAATAATCCATGTTCTCACCCTTTCCTGTGTGTGACTGTGAATAAACCAATATCATATATGGAGCCTGACCAGTGGATGCTGTTGAACTGTTTTAATATCTTTAAATGATACTACGTTGTCCTCAGTAGCTGAAGATGCTATGAATGGTCATTTAGAAAATGATGCCATTATGATGCTTTCATCCCAATGTATACCTTATTAGGTATATTTGGTATAAATGATACTGAATTATTTATTGCATTTCCCTGAAGGATTGTTTCTTCACTTTTGACCTGACGAGGATAGATTTATTGAAGGATCTCAAGATCCATTATCGACTTAAAATAATCTTTTGTAAATTAATAATGAAAATGATAAACATTTTGTTTACTGTCTGAATACAAATTTTAATTTGCAAGGCCTGTCGTTTTAGCAAGAAAACATGTAGCATATAACATACATTAATAACAGCAACAAACAGCTTTAAGGCTCTTCATGGAAGTCGTATTCGACACTTTTAGTCTCATTATTGTTCTAAGATCTAAGACTATATTTGCCACAAAGTAAAAAATAACTTAACTCAACAATCAGTTGCGTTGAAGAAGAGCTCAGGTGGACGATTGTCTTTGTTAAAAGGCTTCACAGATACAGACCAACATTAAATCTATTATTTATGTTATTATTAAGTTTATTTGACCAACATGTACCTTTGGGTTGAACCTCACCAGAAAGACGACACAACAGAAGTTTCATCGTGATACAAATGGCTTCTGTTAGACATTTAGTCGAGATAACTGGACTAACACAATTCTCATTGAGCGTTCTCTGTCTTGATTAATACTAGTGTCTATAACTAGTCTGGTACAGAAGTGAGTGTAACTCAGTGTTAACTATGGGAGGCTCTAAAGGTGGATAGATTGGGTTCAAGTGGCTTCTGGGTCGGCAGTTTTTTACGAGGCTCATAAATATTGATTTGTGCGTTGTTGTTAATGAAGGACTCTCACGGGAGCTGAGCGTAAAGACTGTAAAAACATTATTTCTAATCCTGAAGTCACTTGTTAGATCCTCACCATCGCCATGATTTCTGCTCTGGATTATGCAGCGAACGCTTCCAGGGAGAAATCCTTCCACACGATTGGATTACTGCCTAATGGACTGTCGTGGCAGTGATATCGCCAGAGCCGAGCGCCACGTCGAGCCCATTTCCTTTCTTTTATTACCATCGTCTTCCCTTCTTCCTCCTGTTTTTCCTCGCCACACTTTTAAACTCCTTAATGCATCGACCGTGTTTCTCCGGACCTGCTGTATAAACCCATTAAGCGATGAATATCAAGAGAGAATCACTTGATTGAAGTGATTATGTTGTGGAACGAAGTCGTGCTTTATTAGATCTCAGAATATCTAATGAGATCCACAATCTCTCTGTTCCTCGATCGGCGAGATGAGAACGATATTAACTTCATCCGACGGAACGGGATATGAAAAAAACAATTGAAATTGATCTTTTTTTTTTCCTGATATCATGTTACAAGTGGAAACGTTGACCAGAGACTGCAAAGCTTTTATCGCAACATACGTCAACGTTTGCCATGTAAAGAAAATCTCTAATGTACGTTCAAACTATTGCTCTCAGCCACGGCGGAGCAGCAGGTCCCTCGGTATCACTCATTAATGACAGTCGGGGGGCCACGCCCCTCGCTTTTATTCTGCCTCCATGAGCAGAATAATCAATATGCATCGGCGTGTTGTGCAGCTGGTGTGCGACTGCAGGGGCGAGAGCACAGCAGCACATCCTGAAAGGTACTAATGCACTCGAGGACATCAATCTCAGGAGACAACGAAGGTCTGAGATGGACATCGAGGCTCCGAACACCAAACGTGAGGATGAATCATCGTCACTCGTTTGAGATGAAAATGGAATCATTTACAAAAACTATTGACAAGACAAGAATAATTTAATCATATTTTGACTTCATACAATAATATATCCATATAGAAATAATACAGACTTTCATATATTGTTGTATTATTGTATTAATATTATTACTAACTACATTTTTATTCGTTCATGTCATCGAGACTGTGTTTGTCTCGGTGTTATCTTGACCTTTTAAATTTATATTTTATTGTTTTGATTGTTTTAGCGTTTAATTACTTACTTACGTGTATTTTATAAATGATAAATAATCATTTACTGATGTAGTTTAATGGTTTAAAAGGTCAAATGATTGAACAATAAGACACTATAGAAGTGTTTTCATTGCAAACTTGAATTCACTCTTTTTACACCTTTTACTGCCTCATATTTCCCAATAGAGTTGTACATATGTGTATATGAATAACACACATTTAAACTCTGTCATGTTTTTCGTTTCTATCCTAGTGTTTTACCTTTTTTTATAGAAAGTCTTATTTTAGCAGCATGTGCTCAGTTCACCACAACATTGGTCCTAATATTAGTTAAACTTCTGTAAACTCCATCAATATGTGCCTAAAAAGAATGAAATTAAAAGATAGTGAACAGAATTTGTGTGTTTTTTGTGTGTTTTGGCCTTTTCTCGTTCCATGTTCCTTCTTCTCCAGATAACAGAGCTGCTGCAAAAGAAGCTCATTTTATTTCTGCTCCTGCAAATGGATTTCAGCTCTGGTGTCGAGACCTTAATCGAGCAGAAGTGAGTGGCAGGCGTCGCCCGGTGAGACCCTCGGACTCACATCTAATCATTTCTCTCAGACGGTTCAGCAGTGGCTGCTTTTTCATCACAGAAATCAAATCCTGGAAACTCTGACTTGGATGTTATTTTAAATGAAAAAAGATACAATTTCATTAAAATACTATATATATATAAAGTATATCCACTATTGACTGGGATTCCTTTCGAGTCGGTGTCAGTTATTCACCTGTAACGTGAAGCCTCAAGGGATGGAACATGTTGCTTTGAATGGGGTTCTCTTCAGATGTGTCAATCATCGTCTCTGAAGACACGACCGCCAGATTGTCTTCACTTCACAGCGACCGGATCGTCGCTCGCCATCTGCGTCGGCCTCGCCACGCTCGCTCCTGAATCATCCCTCCTCACCGTAGACCTCCTCCCTGGACCGGGAAACGAGTCATCCCTTCCTCCTCGCGCCGCACTAAGAAGACCACCCCTCCCCGGGCGAGACCACTGCTCTTCCTCCGCCATCGATCTGCTCTGCCTCGGCTCTTCAATCTTCCTCGGATCCATCGCCGTCTCGCTGGCTTCGTGTCCTCGCCACATGTCTGAACACTGACTGAGCATCTCTCGATGGTCCAGATCGATCTGAGGAGAACCATAAGAATGAGATTGAGATGTTTAGATGTTTATTCTTGTCTACCTAAACACTAACTGTCTCTCGTACATGCTTGTGATTCTGCTTCTGCTGCACTTCTGCTCCTCCTTAGATTGCTTCTGTCTTTCCCTCTCAACCCCCATGTGCCGCCTATTGATCCTTCTGCGCTCTAATGATCTACATGTTCTCAGAAGTCTGCGCGTCTTCTTTATCTCATAAAGAAAAGATAAGAGGAAGTTTAACTTGCAAGAGCGAGACTCCTTATCCGAGTGAAAACAAGTGTAGTACTCGTGTGTCGGTATGTCACTTCCTGGTCTATAGAATAATCTCTTGGCTCGGGCGTCGCCGTGTGTGTGTGTGTGTGTGTTCAGTATTTATACATGCATCCATGCATAAGTAATCACTGTGTGTGTGTGTGTGTGTGTGTGTACTTGCACGAGCTCTCGGGCACCAGTTGAGTTGGAAACCATGTCCTGCCACCATCTGTGCTCCGGCAACAGGCCACACTCGCATCACAGCCTCGTTCTACTGCAAGGTTTGTTTTCTCAGCACATTTTATTAAAGATACTTCTTCTTTTTTTTCTTTATCACGCGTCCGTTCATGTTCTCGAACCGATCTCTGATGGAATATTTGAATAATAATGTGCTCATTAATTCTCAGACCCAGAGGCGAGTCCCTTCAACCCTCGGAGGGATCTGTGACCTTAGACGGAAAAGTATCGACGCCCCCGTTACCGGCCCCCGGTCCCGTCGAGTCGTCGCCCGTGATTAGAATTTCAGTCGCATGTGTAATTGCTCGGGATGATGGCGGTCGATTGGGAATCGATAGCGAGGTGTCGCCGCTAACCTTTGTTGATGATGAGCCCGTGACCTTCTGCGCTTAAAGGTTCCTGAACAGAAAACTTGTTGAGTGTGTAAATAGGATAGTAAATATAGCATATTGTACATTAATGTTTTGATGTTTATGCAGGTTCAGGTGATCAGGCTTCAGATCCGCCAGTAATGAGCGCCAACATCTGGCTGCCGCAGGAACTCCGTGACCCTCCATCGAGTTCACCCCAAATCCAGTATTTGGCACGTCCTCACCTGCTTTCACCTCTTCACAGCGCCTTCCCAGGGAATTGGGATTATTGTAGCTTTTTTTTTTTCCTCACCCGAGTGTTTCCACCATCTGCCAGCTCCCCTCAGGACAGCAGCCAGGTGCTGCCAGCTCACGTCTCCATGATACACAACAGCACTTCCTGCTGGGAGCAGCTCCTCGCTGCCAAACTGTTGAGCCTCAGACTCTCGCCCGACCACGACGGAGGAGAGAGAATCGATCGATGGACTCGAGCTAAAGATAGCTTTTGTTTTAGGAGGACGTTTGAAAAGCTCTTACACCAGATCCGCTGCCAATCATAAGAAATAAAACTTAAACTGAAAGAGAATAAGAGTCTGGAGATGTGTCGTCTCACTCTTCACTGAAAAAGATAAGGTTTTATTATCAGTCCCAGAGGATTCCTGGTTCTAAGCAGCAGGTATTCGATCGTTATCACTGATGAAGCTCCACAACATTCTAGGATCATTGTTACCTTGATTTAGAGTTGAACTCTGACCTCTGGCCTCACTTCCCGCCCGTGTTATTGTTGCTGACAATCTTGATAACGTTGTGTCTTTGTCGACACGATGCAGAGTCGCAGCAGCTTTCAGTTCATTTGTCAATCCTGTTGTGAATGAAAATGTTACAAAAGAAAGTCTGTTCAACATGTCTGAGGTTCTTCTTTGGGTTTCCTATGGTGGGTTTTAACTAGCTTTGAAAATAACAACTTTAAACAGCAAAATAAACCAAAAAATAACTGATAAAGCCCTGAAAAACAATAAGGAACGATTCAAAATATACTTTAAATTATTTTTATGTCAAACTAATTTCATTTATTGTAATTAAAATGAACAATTAACATAGAAAAGCTGGACTTAAGGCCTTTCATGAGGTGGTTTTTAGTCATAATGACACACATTTCTGGCAAACCTCTTCGGAAAGAAGTGGTGTATCTATTTATCATCGTAACGCTCTCGCCTGGAGCTCGAAACGAGGTCAATTAAAGAATAATACGAAGCACTTTCAGTTTGATGGCACAAACCTGTTAGTAAAACGACACTTTATTTGAACGCTCTCTTACAAGGATCTGGGGAAATATCATCCGATGGCTCTTAAAATGAGAACATCAACCTGAGTGTCGCTCGAGAGCAACCGTGAGTCTGATCCCATGCTTTTGCTTTCATTTACGAGCCCTCGCTGCCCCGTCATATTAATGGATCCAGGAACGTCTCTCCTGTGAGTCACTGTCGTACACCTTCTTACCATCTTCTCAGTCGGGTACGAGACGATTTAAACATCGACGTCCATTCATTTTGTGAGGATCTCAAAAGCTATGATAGCTGCTCAAGGTCAGAATGAAATGTTTTGTACATAATATATGCCATAAAGCTTCCACTGCTAATTATGGCTAACAGGAGAGCAGGCCCCCCCGACAGATCTCATTTCCATGAAGATAATGGCACACAGGAGGCGGCGACGCCCGGAGTCTGGTCCCTCAGATGGGAGGGGAGGTGCGACCGGGTCCGGGTTCACAAGTGTTAATTATCAAGGAGGGAGAGCAGAAGCTGTTATTCTAACACTTGCTGGTGACGGAAGAGACAGAGGCTGAGAAAACGTTGAACATGAGCTTGAATGTAAAAAGAACCAACACCCCCCCCCCCCCCCATTCACTCTCACCATTCATCTTGTAAATACATTCATTTTCTACAAAATGAGGTAATTAAAATGTTGGGATTGGGGGATTTTTTTGTCCAGAAAATAACTGGAGATAAGATAAATAATTCACGGCTTAAAATGCAGCATTAGCTTTGCTTTTTTTTCGCAGTTGAATGGCTGAGTTAATGGAGTCTGTCAGGAAAGTGCCACGCAATCATCGAGACGAGTGTTATTGCTGCGCCGATGCAATACGGTTTTAGCCAAACAGGCCTGTCGCGTGGGCGGGAGTCGAGCAATTATCCGCCGTCCGTGTGATGGCGATGATGGCGAGGATTGAACAGACAAGTGGTCCCAGAACACAGCAGGTGTGACGCTCGCACTGCTTGGTGCAGCATCTGGGCTTTGAATCAGCGACATTATACCGACCAGGAAACATGGTAAACATGGTATTTGTTTGTTCATTAGGTTTCTTTTCAATGTTGCTTTAGATTGAGTTTGTCAGCTTCGACTGGACGAGGAATTAAACCACAGTGAAGATGACCATTAGCTAGGATTCCATTCTATTTGTTTTAACAAAATAAAATGAACACGTGTTAGTTCTCTAACTCACCATCCTCTGTTTTAACTCTGTAGATGTAGGTGGTTATTATGGTATTATTGTATTTATTACTTGTTATTTTGAGATGAATAGGTTTAGTTTTTGTTTAGTTTTGTATTAAAAAGCATTTTTTAAATTGTAAGCGATAATTGACAGGTTTTTTAATTGTATTCTACTTCATCTTAAAAGGGCAACTCATAGTTTTTCTTAAGACCTCATTACCATAACCACGCCCACTCTGCTGTGATTGGTCATACACCAAGGTTTGTCACCGCACGTCATCAGTCATGCAAGTCTCCTCCTCCAAGGGACTCCTTGTATAAACTAAAGCCTGATTACAGTTCAATCAAACGTTATGATCCCAGAGCTACTGATGTTATTTATGTTCAAACACAAACGTGTTTTTTTCCTCCTTCAAGGCTTCACTCGGAAATTGGTGTCGACACAAATGTCAGATTCTGAAAACATGCAGCGGTTTTCATTTCTCAGAACCACAGTTACTTTTAATCTCCTGACAACATAAAAGGTTTAAAACATTTGCTTGAAGATTTCTAATGCAAATGTCACTGCAGCACTTTTCACTGACATTTACTGGGAAATGTTGCAGATGTTGCAGATGTTCCAGATGTTCACGCTCAGATCTGCTACGACGTGGAGGACAGTGTTTCACTTTTGGAACATAGACTGAAGGCGGTTTCATCGTCTCTGCTGGTGCAGCAGGATTTTCTTTCTGTTTCTGAATAAAGAGGCTTTATTTTGTCCCTGAGAAGACGACCAGGAGGTCAGTGACGTTGTCTTCGTCTTCCTCACGAGCGTCAGTTGGTGCAGCTCGTCCTCCACGGTCGTATCTTCACGATGACGGCAGAAACATCTTCACACGAAGGCCTCGTTCAGATAACAAAAGTGTCGCCGTCACGCGGTGACGACTCTTCTTTATGTGGCAGAACCATCAGCGGTTAAACCGACTAATGATGCGGATCCAGAGGGGTCGAGGGGTGGGCCGTACGTCTTTGTCGGACAGGCCTGTGGATGCCTCTCCCGGGGGAGGACTCGCAGGAGGACTAATTGAATCAAGTACCCATGGAGCCTCCCCCTTCACGGGCGGACCCTCCCCTCCTGAGTGCAGCAGCAGAGCTTTGATGCTTTTGTTCTTCCCAGCACCATGGACAGCACCGGGGGCTTCGCTCCACTGGCTGCTGAACGGAAGGATGAAGGGATTCATCTTTGCTCGCTGGTGCTTCTTGTGCAGATGTTTGCTCTGCACACACACACACACACACACACACACACACACACACACACACACACACACACACACACCAGCCACATAACAAATGCAGACAAACCTGTGTATGTAATAATAATGTATTTTCAGAGTGAACAGATGATCTCTGGGTTAAGGACACGAGTAGAGACTAGATAAAATGTGATTTTAAATCTTTTATTTTTAGGCTATACATGCTCCCCTATGTGTTATGTCATTATATTCTTTAGATTAACAAAAGTGTTAAACAAGGGGGAGGCCCCAGGTCAGACCCGGGGAACTGTTAAGAGGCTTCTTAAGACTATTTTTCTATTTTAAAAGATCAACTTGATTGTTTTTCTGAACTAATTGTGCTAAATCTGGTGCAGCCATCATTTTAATGTAACTGCACTACTTGTCCTTTAAAATAAACTGAATTGATTTATTTATTTATTTATTGATGTTCATTTATGTTAATGACACAATAATACCACCACTATAGTAGAATTTGAAGTGGCTTTTTTTGAGTCCTTTATTTGTATCAATACATGTTTTACAAGAATCTCTGACACAAAAATGTGTTAGATTATTATTTTAAATGAACTACTATAGTTAACCATTAAATGATAAATATGTTCGGTAACACTTCCTATGAAGGCATCGTTTGTAATGCATAACAAACAATACATTCCGTTTAAAGATCACATTATTATATTTTAAAATCATGTATGTCCACTTATTATCCAAGTATTATCCAAATTATTAATAGTTATAGGTTAAGAGCTTCATCAAGAACCCAGTTTTACTCAGTGTTTGAACATCGGTTTGTGAATGTAATATTTTGTCATTACAAGGAAATGATCCTACTTTTCTTGGCCATACATAAATCTAGAGTTAGCATCATTAGCATCATTAGCATCATTAGCATCATTATTATCATTAGCATCATTATTATCATTAGCATCATTAGCATCATTAGCATCATTAGCATCATAGCTCGTTTTTTTATAAAACCTTGAAAATTCATGATGTCTTAAGAAAGTGCTCGTGGTGACAAGACCTTCATTAAAAGTTTTGTTCATATAGTAAATGAGACTAACTTGATGACTTGATGAAAATCTTCGTGATAAATGGTGCTGTTGGTTTTTCTGGCTCAGTTTCCTTTCAGCAAATGACACGGTGGCATCATTCGTCTCAGCAGCAGGACAAACATGTTGGACAAAGACGTGTGTGACGCTGCATACCTCAGAACCTCCTGTGGTGCGACACAGAGACGGATTGAAAAGGTTCTGAGAGAAGACGTCTGCAGGTCTGACGGCCTCCAGATGTGGTTAATTAAAGATCCATTAGAGGTTCGTGGTGCAGACCTCAGTCTCCGCGGAGTCTGTTTCTGAAATCAACTCAAATTAAACTCAACCGGAAGTCATTTCACAACAATGTGAAGAACTTAGAAGGATCTTAAGTCACCATTTTGAACCTTAATGTGTTTCATAGGAATAAATAAGTTTGTTATTTTGCCACATCTTAATTATGTGTGAAATCTTCCTTTAAAATATATTTTACACAACAACTCCAAAATCCAAAATAAGTTAGTAAGTTAGTGATAGTCATTTGTAAATTGTAAATTTCTAGACCAGGGTCACAGGGAACTTTAACAATGAAAAACAATACACAGTTAAAATATATACTTTAAAAGATCAACATAAGACAAACACAAGAGTCTCAGAGAAGCAAGGAATTACCGAAGTTCAGGAACCATCAGTAGATTCTGATCCACAGACCTCAGAGCCCGAGCTGGGGTGTAAGTCTGGATCAGATCACTGATGGAAGGTCTGACCATGAATAGATCTGAAAGTAAGAACCAGAATTTTAAAATGATCCTGAAAGAAACTGGCAGCCAGTGAAGAGTTTGAAGGAGAAATGTGAGTTCTTCTACTAGAGCAGCCAGTGAAGAGTTTGAAGGAGAAATGTGAGTTCTTCTACTAGAGCAGCCAGTGAAGAGTTTGAAGGAGAAATGTGAGTTCTTCTACTAGAGCAGCCAGTGAAGAGTTTGAAGGAGAAATGTGAGTTCTTCTACTAGAGCAGCCAGTGAAGAGTTTGAAGGAGAAATGTGAGTTCTTCTACTAGAGCGGCTCAGAATTCTGGCTGCAGAGTTTAGTATGAACTGCAGGCGAGAAGATCCTTCTGGTTTAGACACTAAATAAACTGTTACAATAGTGTCAACGACACAAACACATTATAAGATCCAGATCATGTTGTGACAACATTTTCCTTAAAGTAGAGATTTTTCTCAGTTTGTGGTCAATTTCGTGCAGTGTTGAACTAGAGACATGTCTTTGTCAAAAACACCCAAATGAAGGTTTAATTCCCCCAAATCAAACTCCAAAGGCATATGATAATTTATATAATAATAATTATAAAATAATAATTACTTACTTACAAATACACTAAATTGACTTCTGGCCCAACAACATGCAGTAGAAAACTACTGTATTATGTAGTTACTGTGTGCTTGAAGATGTCTGGTCTATACAAAACAAACAAAGTGTTACTACAGCTGAGTGAGGAAGGAGAAAAGTATTGCGGAGACTGTCAATGCGGTTCCACAAAGGAATCAACTTATATTATATATAAATTCTCACTATTTTCATAAAAACACCATATTAAAATAATAGATTTGAAAAGAGGAAAAATTCAAGCAAAAATACATGTTTGACGATGTAAAGTCAGAGCAGTCAGACTCGTGTCTAACAGTCTCTAACTACATTATGAAGTCCTGCCCGGAAGTATCTCTGCTGGGACTCTGGTCTGGAGAATGTTAAAAAGCTGAAAGATGATGTTTGTGAACATCTGGTTGATAATTCACCGACTGATGTTATCAGGAAACACGTGGTCGCTCTCACACTGGACCAGATAAACGGATCATACATGTGTATTTGAGTTGATCAGATTGTTTTTGTGATACGTTTCAGTGACATCATCGTGAAACAGACTCGTGGCGTCACATCATCACTGTAGCTTCCAGACGCTCGATCCACGGCAGGGTTGAGAAATCTTCCAGCATCTGTCAGATCTTCCTCCTCGGGCAGGACCAGACTCTCGCCCTCGCAGGCGCGAGCACCACGCCCAGCCCTGCACTCTGAGACCTGCTGCTCCAGAGTCAAGTCAGTGTGGAGCCTTCGTTTGAACCCATTACACCCAAGAACTCTGACGGATTTCATCCGATGGTTCGTGTCGACGCAGTGCGTGGATCGGCTTCAAGAAGAACGAGAATCATTGATCCGATGGCGACAAAATGAACTTTATTTTCACGATGCGTTTCATACCGGCTTGATTGAACATCTACATTGGGTTCCCTCGACTGACACTGATCAATATCCACTCTGAGCACACGTTTCAAACTCATCAAAGCGTCTTATATGGTATTGATCGTGTGCGATGTTTGCAGCGACGGCATCGGATTACTTTGTTCCTCCATCGGTCAGAGTAAACATGGACTTGATAGAAGCAGATGGACTGAGATATTTCCTTTAAGGATTATTTAAATGTTGTTTAAAATAAGTTGTATTTTCCTCCATGTTCTTTAATATCTAGTACAGATTTTTTCATACCATGGTTACAAAGATATACATCATGTCTTGATGAGAAAGTGTAGCCTGGGTCTCCTACACTCGCTACCATAAAAAAAATAGTCCGGGATCTGTTGACCCGCTTAAATTCGGAATTCGAAAATTCTTCCCAACTGTGGACGAAGCTGATTGGTCCCTGCTATCTCCGCCCCACTGTCAGGGCTTCACGTCATCATCAAAATGGCCGACGCGGAAGCCGACGCTTGCGACACTAGTAGCTCGATCGAACAGGAAGCTGACGCTAGCGATACTAGTAGCTTGATCGAACAGGAAGCTGACGCTAGCGATACTAGTAGCTTGATCGAACAGGAAGCTGACGCTAGCGACACTAGTAGCTTGATCGAACAGGAAGCTGACGCTAGCGATACTAGTAGCTTGATCGAACAGGAAGCTGACGCTAGCGACACTAGTAGCTTGATCGAACAGGAAGCTGACGCTAGTGATACTAGTAGCTTGATCGAACAGAAAGCCGACGCTAGCGACACTAGTAGCTTGATCGAACAGGAAGCCGACGCTAGCGACACTAGTAGCTTGATCGAACAGGAAGCCGACGCTAGCGATACTAGTAGCTTGATCGAACAGGAAGCTGACGCTAGTGATACTAGTAGCTTGATCGAACAGGAAGCCAATGCTAGCGACACTAGTAGCTTGATCGAACAGGAAGCCGACGCTAGCGATACTAGTAGCTTGATCGAACAGGAAGCTGACGCTAGCGACACTAGTAGCTTGATCGAACAGAAAGCCGACGCTAGCGACACTAGTAGCTTGATCGAACAGGAAGCCGACGCTAGCGATACTAGTAGCTCGATCGAACAGGAAGCCGACGCTAGAGACACTAGTAGCTTGATCGAACAGGAAGCCGACGCTAGCGACACTAGTAGCTTGATCGAACAGGAAGCAGACGCTAGCGACACTAGTAGCTTGATCGAACAGGAAGCAGACGCTAGCGACACTAGTAGCTTGATCGAACAGGAAGCCGACGCTAGCGATACTAGTAGCTCGATCGAACAGGAAGGAGATGCTAGAGACACTAGTAGCTTGATCGAACAGGAAGCCGACGCTAGAGACACTAGTAGCTTGATCGAACAGGAAGCCGACGCTAGCGACACTAGTAGCTTGATCGAACAGGAAGCAGACGCTAGTGATATTAGTAGCTTGATCGAACAGGAAGCTGACGCTAGCGACACTAGTAGCTTGATCGAACAGGAAGCAGACGCTAGCGACACTAGTAGCTTGATCGAACAGGAAGCAGACGCTAGCGACACTAGTAGCTTGATCGAACAGGAAGCCGACGCTAGCGACACTAGTAGCTTGATCGAACAGGAAGCCGACGCTAGCGACACTAGTAGCTTGATCGAACAGGAAGCAGACGCTAGCGACACTAGTAGCTTGATCGAACAGGAAGCAGACGCTAGCGACACTAGTAGCTTGATCGAACAGGAAGCAGACGCTAGCGACACTAGTAGCTTGATCGAACAGGAAGCCGACGCTAGCGACACTAGTAGCTTGATCGAACAGGAAGCAGACGCTAGCGACACTAGTAGCTTGATCGAACAGGAAGCAGACGCTAGCGACACTAGTAGCTCGATCGAACAGGAAGCCGACGCTAGTGATACTAGTAGCTTGATCGAACAGGAAGCCGACGCTAGCGAAACTAGTAGCTCGATCGAACAGGAAGCCGATGCTAGCGATACTAGTAGCTTGATCGAACAGGAAGCCGATGCTAGCGACACTAGTAGCTCGATCGAACAGGAAGCCGATGCTAGTGATACTAGTAGCTTGATCGAACAGGAAGCCGATGCTAGCGAAACTAGTAGCTCGATCGAACAGGAAGCCGATGCTAGCGATACTAGTAGCTTGATCGAACAGGAAGCCGATGCTAGCGAAACTAGTAGCTCGATCGAACAGGAAGCCGATGCTAGCGATACTAGTAGCTTGATCGAACAGGAAGCCGATGCTAGCGACACTAGTAGCTTGATCGAACAGGAAGCCGATGCTAGCGAAACTAGTAGCTTGATCGAACAGGAAGCCGATGCTAGCGAAACTAGTAGCTCGATCGAACAGGAAGCCGATGCTAGCGACACTAGTAGCTTGATCGAACAGGAAGCCGATGCTAGCGACACTAGTATCTTGATCGATCATCTGTTCTTGACTCAGACGTTCAGAGCTGACCCGTGAGCAACATGAGGCACTGGAAGCTTTTCTTGAATAATAAGGCGATCTGATTGGATCGCGGTACGGAAGGGTCATCCAGGGGTCATCCAGTCGGAAGAGGCCTCGCCCAGCCTGCACCACATGATTCCTTCATTACCTGATTTTGAATTCCAAACGGAAGCGGGTCAACAGATCCCAGACAGTGTTGTTAAGGTAGTGAGTGCAGGAGGTAGAACTAGGATGACATTAGTGGAGGACCGACAAATGTGAAGCTATATAAGAGTAAAAGCTGCTCTTATCTACTCCTTCTTTCCACTGTAGCGACGATGTGATACATTCCTCGGATGATGCTCCAAAGCTTTACTTCCAGTGGCTCCTAGGTTTTGTGAAACAGGTGTATCTGAATCTTGCGAACCTTATTCGTTCAGGCTTTTCCCTGATTTCCTAGGACACAAATATAAATGACTTACTTTCTTATCAGCTTGAAATCAGTCGACCGTGAGCAGAAATTCTCATTATTTCGACGATGTTACATACAATACGTTGTGATAGGAGGGTGACCCCACGTCGACCCTGCAGCCGCTGGCGATGCATGTAAATGGCGACAATCGTGTAATGATCGTGTAATAGACTCACATAAATCTGTTTTAGTTTATTCGACGATGGCGGATTTTAAATGTTGTTTTTTTTGCTTTTATGACAATGTGTGGATTCACCGCTGGATCTGTTTGAACTTGAATTTAACTTTCTATTTGATATAAATATATATATATATATATATATATATATATATATGTTTGTGGAGTGGGAGAGCGGTGAAAGTTCTCTTAATTATTGTTTTTCTGTCTTGTTTAAAAGCCCTTTCTTACTCTGATTGCTCCTTCAAATGTTCGAACACAAAGATTTAACATTTGAGTTGAACATTAAAATCAGTAAAAGTTACAATAAAATCAGTCTGATATTCAAAATGATTGAATTTATCTCAATGGATTTCAACTGACCTTGTCTGTGAGAGAATCATGAGGAAGTTAGCCCTTAAAAAAGTACTACTTTGAAAATGACCTGTCACTCATTCTACCTTCTCCCTCGTATAGGCGCTACATAAATAGAGATTATTATTATTATTATTATTATTATCTATATATTGATTTCTCATTGGATTCATTTTTTTTGTCATCACTAAAACAGTACGTTTGGCACATATTGTCAAAACAAAATAGGATTATCCATCTAAATAAAGAAACATTTCTCTATTTTTGGGTTTAAATCTAGTTGTTTTTGTTCTTTCTGGTATTCATTTTTAATGTAGCCATTAGCCAATAAGATGCAGGTATGATCCTGTGATTGACAACCAACCCACTATAAAGATGAAACATGTTATAAATACAAACTCTATGAAAACAAAGGCTTTATTATTTATAGCAGACAAAGTTTCACACTTTAATTCTCTAAATATTAGCAGTGGTCGTGCGGGAGTTAATGTTACTGTTAATGTTAATGTTAATGTTAATGTTAATGTTATTGTTAATGTTAATGTTACTGTTAATGTTAATGTTAATGTTAATGTTAATGTTAATGTTAATGTTAATGTTATTGTTAATGTTATTGTTAATGTTAATGTTAATGTTATTGTTAATGTTAATGTTATTGTTAATGTTATTGTTAATGTTAATGTTACTGTTAATGTTAATGTTAATGTTAATGTTAATGTTAATGTTAATGTTAATGTTATTGTTAATGTTAATGTTAATGTTATTGTTAATGTTATTGTTAATGTTAATGTTAATGTTATTGTTAATGTTAATGTTATTGTTAATGTTATTGTTAATGTTAATGTTACTGTTAATGTTAATGTTAATGTTAATGTTAATGTTAATGTTATTGTTAATGTTAATGTTAATGTTAATGTTACTGTTAATGTTAATGTTAATGTTAATGTTAATGTTAATGTTAATGTTACTGTTAATGTTAATGTTAATGTTAATGTTAATGTTAATGTTAATGTTAATGTTATTGTTAATGTTATTGTTAATGTTAATGTTAATGTTATTGTTAATGTTAATGTTATTGTTAATGTTATTGTTAATGTTAATGTTACTGTTAATGTTAATGTTAATGTTAATGTTAATGTTAATGTTAATGTTAATGTTATTGTTAATGTTATTGTTAATGTTAATGTTAATGTTATTGTTAATGTTAATGTTAATGTTAATGTTACTGTTAATGTTAATGTTAATGTTAATGTTAATGTTAATGTTATTGTTAATGTTAATGTTAATGTTAATGTTAATGTTAATGTTAATGTTACTGTTAATGTTACTGTTAATGTTAATGTTAATGTTAATGTTACTGTTAATGTTAATGTTAATGTTAATGTTATTGTTAATGTTAATGTTACTGTTAATGTTAATGTTAATGTTAATGTTAATGTTAATGTTAATGTTAATGTTATTGTTAATGTTAATGTTAATGTTAATGTTATTGTTAATGTTAATGTTAATGTTAATGTTACTGTTAATGTTAATGTTAATGTTAATGTTATTGTTAATGTTAATGTTAATGTTAATGTTAATGTTAATGTTAATGTTATTGTTAATGTTAATGTTAATGTTAATGTTAATGTTAATGTTATTGTTAATGTTAATGTTAATGTTAATGTTAATGTTAATGTTAATGTTAATGTTAATGTTAATGTTAATGTTATTGTTAATGTTAATGTTACTGTTAATGTTAATGTTAATGTTAATGTTAATGTTAATGTTAATGTTAATGTTATTGTTAATGTTATTGTTAATGTTAATGTTAATGTTATTGTTAATGTTAATGTTAATGTTAATGTTACTGTTAATGTTAATGTTAATGTTAATGTTAATGTTAATGTTATTGTTAATGTTAATGTTAATGTTAATGTTAATGTTAATGTTACTGTTAATGTTACTGTTAATGTTAATGTTAATGTTAATGTTACTGTTAATGTTAATGTTAATGTTAATGTTATTGTTAATGTTAATGTTACTGTTAATGTTAATGTTAATGTTAATGTTACTGTTAATGTTAATGTTATTGTTAATGTTAATGTTAATGTTAATGTTATTGTTAATGTTAATGTTAATGTTAATGTTACTGTTAATGTTAATGTTAATGTTAATGTTATTGTTAATGTTAATGTTAATGTTAATGTTAATGTTAATGTTAATGTTATTGTTAATGTTAATGTTAATGTTAATGTTAATGTTAATGTTAATGTTATTGTTAATGTTAATGTTAATGTTACTGTTAATGTTAATGTTAATGTTAATGTTAATGTTAATGTTAATGTTAATGTTATTGTTAATGTTATTGTTAATGTTAATGTTAATGTTATTGTTAATGTTAATGTTAATGTTAATGTTACTGTTAATGTTAATGTTAATGTTACTGTTAATGTTAATGTTAATGTTAATGTTATTGTTAATGTTAATGTTAATGT
>NC_141825.1:28027016-28034516 GCF_982586985.1 Callionymus lyra | reverse complement strand
ACTGGCTGCCAGTTTCTTTCAGGATCATTTTAAAATTCTGGTTCTTACTTTCAGATCTATTCATGGTCAGACCTTCCATCAGTGATCTGATCCAGACTTACACCCCAGCTCGGGCTCTGAGGTCTGTGGATCAGAATCTTCTGATGGTTCCTGAACTTCCGGACCAGAGGAGAGAAATCCTTCCAGACTGTTGCTCCTAAGCTTTGGAACCATCTCTGTGTTTGATGATCTACTGACTCCTTCAAGAAACATCTGTGTTTGATGATCTACTGATTCCTTCTAGAAACATCTGTGTTTGATGATCTACTGACTCCTTCAAGAAACATCTGTGTTTGATGATCTACTGACTCCTTCAAGAAACATCTGTGTTTGATGATCTACTGACTCCTTCAAGAAACATCTGTGTTTGATGATCTACTGACTCCTTCAAGAAACATCTTTGTTTGATGATCTACTGACTCCTTCAAGAAACATCTGTGTTTGATGATCTACTGACTCCTTCAAGAAACATCTGTGTTTGATGATCTACTGACTCCTTCAAGAAACATCTGTGTTTGATGATCTACTGACTCCTTCAAGAAACATCTGTGTTTGATGATCTACTAACTCCTTCAAGAAACATCTGTGTTTGATGATCTACTGACTCCTTCAAGAAACATCTCTGTGTTTGATGATCTACTGACTTCTTCAAGAAACATCTCAAGACACTTTGATTTGAGCTTTTCCTTTATTCTCTAAGACTTATGTTTGTGTTATCTTGACATTTTAAAGTATATATTTTATTGAATATTGTTTTGATTGTTTAAGTTCTTTGTGACCCTGGTCTAGAAAAGCTCTACAAATATAAAGTACTTACTTACTTACACTAGCTGCAGCACAAATATCTTCTCCCGGTGATGGACAGATTTGAAATGATAGTCGCAGTACCTTTTGTTCCAATTTTTCTTCCACATTTCCTTTCCCTGATCTCTCTCTCTCTCTCTCTCTCTCTCACGTCCTTCCACTCGACTTGTCACGTCTGCAGAGACGTGTCGAGCTCTTACGGGAAGGACACTGAGGTCGACTCCGGGAAAATGTTTCCGCCTGGTCAGCCGAACGAAGGGAAGAGAAGACGATGTGTGGAGAACAAACTCCCGCGAGTCTCTGCTAATTGAAGCTGGTGTGGCAGCAGACTGTCAGGTCCAGGTCGTGTCCTGAATCCTGATGATGTTCCCTCACAGACGCTCCTCTCCGTGGACCTGAACATCACGTCCTCTCCTCGCAGATCGTGTGCGTCGAGCTTCCATGCATGAGGATGTGATATTAGACTCAGATTAGAAGAAGAGATGGAACACGTCTGGAGAAACACACACAGCTGCGAGCATCGGTTGAATTATTGATCGCAGCATGAAAATATTAGTTTTAAGAAAGACGTGGAGAGAAAAATGTGCACGTGACTGTGCACCACATACACAACAGTTTAAACGATTCGTCTGCTCGACTGATGATCAACGATTATTACTAAAGATGTTTCCAGACCAGGGTCACAATAACTTTAACAATCAAAACAATTCTCAGTCACGGTCAAAGATCTGTAGGGCTTGAGACAAACGGCACATACATCTGCCAAGGAGCTCGTTTCACATGTGTTTAAACAGACTTGTAGGTAAATCATCATTGAAAGCATCATTTGTGTAAAATATAGAGTGAAAAATGTAAATTATAAACTATCATACGCTTCAAATCACGCTCAAATGTTTTTGACTGTAATCCAATATTTACAATGATGTTTAAACATATCTAACCTAACCTAACCTAACCTAACCTAACCTAACCTAACCTAACCTAACCTTACCTAACCTAACCTAACCTAACCTAACCTAACCTAACCTTACCTTACCTAACCTAACCTTACCTTACCTAGCCAAACCAAACCTAACCTAACCTAACCTAACCTAACCTAACCTAACCTAACCTAACCTTACCTTACCTAGCCAAACCAAACCAAACCTAACCTAACCTAACCTAACCTAACCTAACCTTACCTTACCTAGCCTAACCTAACCTAACCTAACCTAACCTAACCTAACCTAACCTTACCTTACCTAACCTAACCTAACCTAACCTAACCTAACCTAACCTAACCTTACCTAACCTAACCTAACCTAACCTAACCTAACCTAACCTAACCTAACCTTACCTTACCTAGCCTAACCTAACCTAACCTAACCTAACCTAACCTAACCTAACCTTACCTTGCCTAGCCTAACCTAACCTAACCTAACCTAACCTAACCTAACCTTACCTTACCTTACCTAACCTAACCTAACCTAACCTAACCTAACCTAACCTTACCTAACCTAACCTAACCTAACCTAACCTAACCTAACCTAACCTTACCTTACCTTACCTTACCTTACCTAACCTAAGCTAAGCTAAGCTAAGCTAAGCTAAGCTAAGCTAAGATAAGCTAAGCTAACCAAACCAAACCTAACCTAACCTAACCTAACCTAACCTAACCTAACCTAACCTTACCTAACCTAACCTAGCCTAACCTAACCTAACCTAACCTTACCTAACCTAACCTAACCTAACCTAACCTAACCTAACCTTACCTTACCTTACCTTACCTAACCTAACCTAACCTAACCTAACCTAACCTAACCTAACCTTACCTTACCTAACCTAACCTTACCTTTACATTACCTTACCTAACCTAACCTAACCTAACCTTACCTAACCTAACCTAACCTAACCTAACCTAACCTAACCTAACCTAACCTAACCTAACCTAACCTAACCTAACCTAACCTAACCTAACCTAACCTAACCTAACCTAACTATTCATTTCATTTTTTATTTGTGGGCTGTTTTTTTAATCTCCTCCTCTTGGTCCTCCTTCACTGCTGTATCTTTGGGTGATATTTCAGCACTAGTGAACAAGATGAAACCATCCTCTTGCTCAGATGACGTCCTTCCTTGTAGGCTTTTTATCAAAGTATTTGATGTAATTGGCCCCTGGGTTACCAATATGGTGAACCTCTCCCTTTCCACAGGGGTTTTTCCCAATGCATTTAAACATGCCATTGTGGAGCCTCTGCTCAAAAAACCAGGCTTAAACCCAACTGACCTCAGTAATTTCAGGCCTATTTCTAAGCTCCCTTTCTTGTCCAAGATCTTGGAGAAGGTGGTGTCTGAGCAGCTGTTCCTGGATCAGAGCGACATCCATGAGAAGTTTCAGTCTGTCTTCCGTAAACATCACTCTACGGAGACAGCTTTATTGAAAGTGTCCAGTGACATCATGATGTCGGCTGACTCGGGTAAATCCACTGTTCCGGTTCTCTTGGATCTGTCCTCAGCCTTTGAAACAGTTGAACCAGATCCTGCTGAGAAGACTGAGGGATGAAGACTGTCTGGGTCTGGGTTAGAATGGTTCTCATCTTACCTTTCTGGGCGCAGTTTTAGTGTATCTGCCAATCAAATGAGGTCTGAATCGGCAGATCTGTTGTGTGGAGTCCCTCAAGGTTCTGTTCTGGGTCCTTTATGGTTTTTGCTGTACTTGATTCCCCTTGGTAAAATCATTCAGAGATTTCCAGATGTTTCTTATCACATTTTTGCTGATGACATCCAGCTCTACTGCTCTGTTGATCACCTGAGCCGCAGAGGCTGAACTTAGTCAATTGTTGCTAGAAATCAAACAATGAGTGAAAACACTTTACAGCTAAATGTTGACAAAACTGAAACTCTGGTGATTGCTCCTGATGATACGATTCCAGGGTTGAGTCAGTACTTGGGTGACTTATGTCAGTCTGTCAAACTGAGCCTGAGAAACCTGGGTGTTGTATTTGATAAAGACATGTCTCTTGTTCAACACTGAAGAAAACTGACCAGAAACTGTTTCCTTCAACTGAGAAAAATCTCTAAACTTAGGAAAATGTTGTCGGAACATGATCTGGATCTTATAATCCATGCGTTTGTTTCTTCTCGTCTGGACTATTGTAACAGTTTGTTTTCATGTCTTAACAAGAAGGATCGTCTCGTCTGCAGTTGATTCAGAACTCTGGAGCCAGAATTCTGACCCGCTCTAGTAGAAGAACTCACATTTCTCCGATCCTTAAAACTCTTCACTGGCTTCCAGTTTCTTTCAGGATCAACTTTAAAATTCTGGTTCTTACTTTCAGATCTATTCATGGTCAGGCTCCTCCTTACATCACTGATCTGATCCAGCCTTACAGCCCAGCTCGGGCTCTGAGGTCTGTGGATCAGAATCTACTGATGGTTCCTGAACTTCAGGACCAGAGGAGAGAAATTCTTCCAGACTGTTGCTCCTAAGCTTTGGAACGATCTTCTCTCTCTTTGCTCTTGATGATCTACTGACTCCTTTAAGAAACATCTTAAGACGTTTCTATTTGTTCAGGCTTTTCCTTGATTTTCTGGAACTCCTGTTGTGTTCTCAGTATTATCTTGATCTTTAAAGTATGTATTTTTTTGAGTATTGTTTTGATTGTCTAAGCGCTTTGTGACCCTGGTCTCGAAAAGCGCTATATAAATAAATATTACTTACTTACTTACTTACTTGATCTGAACAGATCTGAACTGAAGGTCTTGAATTCATGATCACAACCTTCCTAAGTTCACGACATCTTCCAACTCGAGTCGTCTTCGTCTGTTCGTCGCTGAGACTCAAGCGTGTGATTCGAGGACAGACGTCTTGGTTCCAGTCGCTCCCCTCCCCCGTCGATCAATGACTGTCGATACATCTATTGATGAGCATCAGTCGGAGCTGCTGTCTCTAATGAGGTCTCCTGCCTCCTCACCAGACACTGGTAGGTCCTCCTGCTAAAGATAACATCTAAAACTGTATTTTGAATGTTAGCTTCCAAGACCAATGGTTTATTATTCTCTGTGTGTTTTGATGTTCACAGTCAGTGCAGATCTTCTATCTTTAATGTTCTCGTCCTGTTCCACAGTGAAGTGAGTCGACTCCCACTCTCTGGTGCTTGAAGAGCGTTCTGCTGAAGATCTCATGATGTGTGGAGGCCGTCGAGAGTCGTGATGTAACGTCGTGGAGGTCGAAGCAGGACATGTTCTTGTTCTCGCTCACTGTCTGTTCACGTCTGAACGTTTGTGGAGCAGCTTTTTATAGACGACGAGACTGGCTTTCATTCTTTGTGAAAACAAAATGTGGATTTTAGATGAAACTGTCAACAAATCACATGAATTAAAGCATAATTACTGTTGGTTTTAATTTAGTGTTTTACGTCAGTTATTAATTAATCAGTTGATGAATGTTGTTTCCAGACTTCATTGATGAATGAAGGATGAAACTGATGAGGTAATGAATCATTGTAATGAAATATGATATAAATAACATCACTTTAACTTTGTTTTTGTTTGTAAATAACATAACTTTAACTTTGTTTTTGTTTGTAAATAACATCACTTTAACTTTGTTTTTGTTTGTAAATAACATAACTTTAACTTTGTTTTTGTTTGTAAATAACATAACTTTAACTTTGTTTTTGTTTGTAAATAACATAACTTTAACTTTGTTTTTGTTTGTAAATAACATAACTTTAACTTTGTTTTTGTTTGTAAATAACATAACTTTAACTTTGTTTTTGTTTGTAAATAACATCACTTTAACTTTGTTTTTGTTTTTAATTAACATCACTTTAACTTTGTTTTTGTTTGTAAATAACATCACTTTAACTTTGTTTTTGTTTGTAAATAACATAACTTTAACTTTGTTTTTGTTTGTAAATAACATCACTTTAACTTTGTTTTTGTTTGTAAATAACATCACTTTAACTTTGTTTTTGTTTGTAAATAACATCACTTTAACTTTGTTTTTGTTTGTAAATAACATAACTTTAACTTTGTTTTTGTTTGTAAATAACATCATAATAATAACCAGTAAATATGTATCATGTTCATCAAGAACTTTTACAGTGAAAATAAAAATTACACAAAACACCTAAGTCACAGTATACGAGTCATTAACTAGTTTTAAGTTGATGAGTCATCACTAGTTATTGTAGTACAAATATATTAAGGTACACAAAACTACCCAGAGCTGCTTTAAAGTTACTTCTGACTCGCCTTAAACATATATTCATGAGAAATTACAATTATCATCAGATGTTCTTCTCCTCAAGAGCTCCTAGAATAATGTCCTTCCAGATGTGGTTCCTCACTGTGACGTCGACAGAACCACAGGCTCTCATCTCCTCAGACTCCATGATTCTGATCCACCTGGACTCATTAAGACAGACGTGACTCGCCGTGACGTTCCCCAGCAGAGACACCATCTCATCCAGAGCCATGATTGTCACCTGGTCCCTCTGCCCTTCAATTAGAAGCTCCATTTCACGGCCGACTCCCGGGGGAACCAGGACCACCGCGGCTGGGATTGGATCCTGAGTTCTGCCCGATCAGCACCAGAGGCGACGGAACAATGAACCGCTGGACGAGCAGAAGGAAGCAGCTGTGAGGCTTCGTGGAGACATGAGAAGATGGTTCATTTGGAAAACATCCTGAGCTTCGTGAAGGTTCTGTTGTGTCAGGAAAGAGATGGAATAGAAGCTTCCATGAGGGTCAATGAAGCTGTTTAGTTTCCAAAATAAAAGCAAATATAACCAAAAAAGAAGGTGACGCTCCAGTGTCTTGTCTTGATAAAAAAGTATTACAGAGAATATGTCTTGTTGCTGTTTCTGTTATATTTATTATTGAACAGAAATAGTTACTCTGTGTAAAAATACATGAAAAGAAAGTAGGAAGAAGATACATTAGCTTTACAAATACAACTAACTAACTTGAATACTCACCTAGTATGGGTTAAAATGTGTTTACTTTTTAATGTTTTATTATTTGGATAATTCATGTTAATGATAAAATGGAGTAAAATAAATGTTTACACAAATATATTTAGTATGTTTTTCGTTATATAAGAAGATCAAACTCGTCGCTTTACAAAAATATAAATATAAATGACTCAACACTATTATTAATGGAGTCAAGACGACCCCTGGTGGCGAAGAACTGAAACAGCAGAATTGATCTGTTCAATAAACCAGTCATTAAAGATAAAATCTTTATGTTTTTTTAAGCATTTGCTGGTTCGCTTCCAGGTCAAGTCAACTTGTGACCTTTCTGTGTGTAGTTAGTATGTTCTCCCCGTGTTGTGTGGGTTTACTCCGGACACTCCGGTTTCCTCCCACAGTCCAAAAACATACAGAGGTTGATTGAGAACTTTGGGAAATTGTCCGTAGGTATGAGTGTGTGTGTGAATGGTTGTCTGTCTTCGTGTGTCCTGAGACAGACTGGCGTCCTGTCCAGGGTGTCCCCTGCCTCTCGCCCTATGACACTGGGATAGACTCCAGTCAGACTCCACCCCCATAAGGGATAAAGTGGTAGAAAATTAACGAATGAATAAAGATGAAAACGATCTTTATGGGTTTTTTTAAGGATTTTTCTTTAAATCTACTTCTAGAAGCCTTAGATTAACTGATAAATGAATGA